>NW_026512870.1:0-10000 GCF_027579735.1 Bombina bombina
GTGAGGTTCAACCGAGGCGCGATTATTGCTAATTGAAAACTTTTCCCCAATACCCCGTCATGATGACTTGAAATATAGTCAGTATTGACAATTTTTGACAGTCTCTCAGGAGGCTGATTTTGTTTGTCTAAAACTAGATTGTTTTTCATTTGTAAACTAGTGCACTTTTGTGACACCTGTATAATTAGCATATTTTTCTCCCACAAACCATTGCAAGATATCTCACCATGCATTTTTAGTCACCACCATCAAAATAAAGTAGTCGTTTGTGGTGCTCTTACCTCACGTGGAAGTCCGTTAGCTTTGCGCAGTGGCAGTATCGTAGCCCGTGAGGTTCAACCGAGGCGCGATTATTGCTAATTGAAAACTTTTCCCAATACCCCGTCATGATGACTTGAAATATAGTCAGTATTGACAATTTTTGACAGTCTCTCAGGAGGCTGATTTTGTTTGTCTAAAACTAGATTGTTTTTCATTTGTAAACTAGTGCACTTTTGTGACACCTGTATAATTAACATATTTTTCTCCCACAAACCATTGCAGGATATCTCACCATGCATTTTTAGTCACCACCATCAAAATAAAGTAGTCGTTTGTGGTGCTCTTACCTCACGTGGAAGTCCGTTAGCTTTGCGCAGTGGCAGTATCGTAGCCCGTGAGGTTCAACCGAGGCGCGATTATTGCTAATTGAAAACTTTTCCCAATACCCCGTCATGATGATTTGAAATATAGTCAGTATTGACAATTTTTGACAGTCTCTCAGGAGGCTGATTTTGTTTGTCTAAAACTAGATTGTTTTTCATCAGCACTCATTTTTTCATTTGGAAACTAGTGCACTTTTGTGACACCTGTATAATTAGCATATTTTTCTCCCACAAACCATTGCAAGATATCGCACCATGCATTTTTAGTCACCACCATCAAAATAAAGTAGTCGTTTGTGGTGCTCTTACCTCACGTGGAAGTCCGTTAGCTTTGCGCAGTGGCAGTATCGTAGCCCGTGAGGTTTAACCGAGGCGCGATTATTGCTAATTGAAAACTTTTCCCAATACCCCGTCATGATGATTTGAAATATAGTCAGCATTGACAATTTTTGACAGTCTCTCAGGAGGCTGATTTTGTTTGTCTAAAACTAGATTGTTTTTCATCAGCACTCTTTTTTTCATTTGGAAACTAGTGCACTTTTGTGACACCTGTATAATTAACATATTTTTCTCCCACAAACCATTGCAGGATATCTCACCATGCATTAGTAGTCACCACCATCAAAATAAAGTAGTCGTTTGTGGTGCTCTTACCTCACGTGGAAGTCCGTTAGCTTTGCGCAGTGGCAGTATCGTAGCCCGTGAGGTTCAACCGAGGCGCGATTATTGCTAATTGAAAACTTTTCCCAATACCCCGTCATGATGATTTGAAATATAGTCAGTATTGACAATTTTTGACAGTCTCTCAGGAGGCTGATTTTGTTTGTCTAAAACTAGATTGTTTTTCATCAGCACTCATTTTTTCATTTGTAAACTAGTGCACTTTTGTGACACCTGTATAATTAGCATATTTTTCTCCCACAAACCATTGCAAGATATCGCACCATGCATTTTTAGTCACCACCATCAAAATAAAGTAGTCGTTTGTGGTGCTCTTACCTCACGTGGAAGTCCGTTAGCTTTGCGCAGTGGCAGTATCGTAGCCCGTGAGGTTTAACCGAGGCGCGATTATTGCTAATTGAAAACTTTTCCCAATACCCCGTCATGATGATTTGAAATATAGTCAGCGTTGACAATTTTTGACAGTCTCTCAGGAGGCTGATTTTGTTTGTCTAAAACTAGATTGTTTTTCATCAGCACTGGCAGTATCGTAGCCCGTGAGGTTCAACCGAGGCGCGATTATTGCTAATTGAAAACTTTTCCCAATACCCCGTCATGATGACTTGAAATATAGTCAGTATTGACAATTTTTGACAGTCTCTCAGGAGGCTGATTTGGTTTGTCTAAAACTAGATGTTTTTTCATCAGCACTGGCAGTATCGTAGCCCGTGAGGTTCAACCAAGGCGTGATTATTGCTAATTGAAAACTTTTCCCCAATACCCCGTCATGATGACTTGAAATATAGTCAGTATTGACAATTTTTGACAGTCTCTTAGGAGGCTGAATTTGTCTAAAACTAGATTGTTTTTCATCAGCACTCTTTTTTTCATTTGTAAACTAGTGCACTTTTGTGACACCTGTATAATTAACATATTTTTCTCCCACAAACCATTGCAGGATATCTCACCATGCATTAGTAGTCACCACCATCAAAATAAAGTAGTCGTTTGTGGTGCTCTTATCTCACGTGGAAGTCTGATAGCTTTGCGCAGTGGCAGTATCGTAGCCCGTGAGGGTTAACCGAGGCGCGATTATTGCTGATTGAAAACTTTTCCCAATACCCCGTCATGATGACTTGAAATATAGTCAGCATTGACAATTTTTGACAGTCTCTCAGAAGGCTGATTTTGTTTGTCTAAAACTAAATTGTTTTTCATCAGCACTCTTTTTTTTCATTTGGAAACTAGTGCACTTTTGTGACACCTGTATAATTAGCATATTTTTCTCCCACAAACCATTCCGGTATATTTCACCATGCATTTTTAGTCACCACCATCAAAATAAAGTAGTCGTTTGTGGTGCTCTTTCCTCACGTGGAAGTCCGTTAGCTTTGCGCAGTGGCAGTATTGTAGCCCGTGAGGTTCAACCGAGGCGTGATTATTGCTAATTGAAAACTTTTCCCAATACCCCGTCATGATAACTTGAAATATAGTCAGTATTGACAATTTTTGAAAGTCTCTCAGGAGGCTGATTTTGTTTGTCTAAAACTAGATTGTTTTTCATCAGCACTCTTTTTTTCATTTGGAAACTCGTGCACTTTTGTGACACCTGTATAATTAGCATAATTTTCTCCCACAAACCATTCCGGGATATCTCACCATGCATTTTTAGTCACCACCATCAAAATAAAGTAGTCGTTTGTGGTGCTCTTACCTCACGTCGAAGTCTGTTAGCTTTGCGCAGTGGCAGTATCATAGACTGTGAGGTTACACCGAGGCACAATTATTGCTAATTGAAAACTTTTCCCAATACCCCATCATGATGGCTTGAAATATAGTCAGTATTGACAATTTTTGACAGTCTCTCAGGAGGCTGATTTTGTTTGTCTAAAACTAGATTGTTTTTCATCAGCACTCTTTTTTTCATTTGTAAACTAGTGCACTTTTGTGACACCTGTATAATTAGCATATTTTTCTCCCACAAACCATTGCAGGATATCTCACCATGCATTTTTAGTCACCACCATCAAAATAAAGTAGTCGTTTGTGGTGCTCTTACCTCACGTGGAAGTCTGATAGCTTTGCGCAGTGGCAGTATCGTAGCCCGTGAGGTTCAACCGAGGCGCGATTATTGCTAATTGAAAACTTTTCCCAATACCCCGTCATGATGAATTGAAATATAGTCAGCATTTACAATTTTTGACAGTCTCTCAGGAGGCTGATTTTGTTTGTCTAAAACTAGATTGTTTTTCATCAGCACTCTTTTTTTCATTTGGAAACTAGTGCACTTTTGTGACACCTGTATAATTAGCATATTTTTCTCCCACAAACCATTGCAGGATATCTCACGATTCATTAGTAGTCACCACAATCAAAATAAAATAGTTGTTTGTGGTGCTGTTATCTCCCGTGGAAGACTGATAGCTTTGCGCAATTAACATATTTTTCTCCCACAGACCATTGCAGGATATCTCACCATGCATTAGTAGTCACCACAACAAAAATAAAATAGTTGTTTTTGGTGCTCTTATCTCACGTGGAAGGCTGTTACTTACGTGGGACAGTGTTAGTTTTCCAAAGTGGTAGTCCTATTTGTAAACTTATCCCAATTTCCTATTATAATGAGTGATGATAATTAAAACTTTAACTTAAGCTGCTCTAGTGGATGCTCAAGACAATCTTAAACTTTCTCAACATTCCGGTTAAACATTAAATGCTCATAGATTAATTACTTTTTTAAATATTAGCATATTTGTAAGCAGCATTTTTCTCTGCATGTGAAGCATAGCTATTGTCAGTGCACCAGCATTTTACATACTGCAGCTGCTCATTGCACCAGTGGGGATGATATCATGTCAGCAATTAACAAATTGAGTCGTTACCAGATGGTGCAAGCACCTTAGGCCCTCTCAGTAAGTGTGTAAAATGCTAGTGCACTCTGCATGCTTAAATACATTTTTGAAATGGCTACAACTTTTATTAGAAGCATTTTTGCTAATACATGTATATTAGAAAAATGCTTCTATTCAAAACTGAAATGCATTAACCCTTTCATGACCGGGTTAAAAAGTTGTTCCGATCTAGACAAATTGAAATCACTTGATCGTGCAAAAGATCGCAAGATTTCAATTATGGGATCAGGTCTGGAGGGTGTCCCTAAGACGCTAGGAACGCCCTCCAGACCGCGATCAAATCCTGCAAGCCTAGTAGGCTTCCGGACAGCCGTTTGCGATGACGTTGTATTCCGTTATAACGGCTTTAAAGCCTAGTGCCGTTGTGACGGAATACAACGGCATAACGGCATTAAAAGGTTAAGATAGAGCACAAAATAAATAATGAAAGTATATTGCAAAGCTGTTTTACTATATGTAATTAAAGGGACATTATACAATAATTTTTTCTTTGCATAAATGTTTTGTAGATGATTTATTTATATAGCCCATAAAGTTTTTTTTTTTTGTTTTTTTTAAATGTATAGTTTTGCTTATTTTTAATAACATTGCTCTGATTTTCAGACTCCTAACCAAGCCCCAAAGTTTTATGAGAATACTGATGTATACCAACTCCAGCTTGCTTCTGTTTGTGTAAAGGGTCTTTTCATATGCAAAAGAAGGGGGAGGGGGGAGTGTCTTATTTCCCACTTGCAGTGGGCTTTCCAGCTACCTTTTCAACAGAGCTAAACCGAGAGCTTCTAAGTAAGTTTTTAAACGGTTTTATACTGGATTTTTATATCAGTATCTGTGCATATTATTATTTATAGTAGTGTCTATTACATGCAGTTATATGAAAATGAATGTATACTGTGCCTTTAAACATTTTTTTTTTATTATCTCGAGGTCACGTGTTTAATGTACATTTAAGTCGCAAGGGTAAAAAACACATACAGTAAAATGATTGTATCCTATCCACTGACAGGCATACAAAGATTTTAAGGATAACAATACAATTTTCCTTAATTTGTTTCACTCAAACCCTGACACAGAAATTTGTATAAAAACCGCTAAAGATTTCCTATGAATTCAACATTTTATAACCAGGACTACAATTCCCAGACTCCCCTGCGGGTTACGTCATTAAGTTGGGACCTTAGTGGCCGTACAGCAGTTGTGTACCTGCGTGATTTCCGAGCTACGATATAGGCTACCAAGTTCCTCTACCTGCTCGAGTCAAAGAGAGTTGGCTGCCGTTTGTGAGTGATTATGGTACTGTGTGCGGTAATGTGACTGTACACCCAACCTATCGCATTTATTTTTAAACCAAACCTGGCGGAAGCAGCATTGCGCGCTTATTCAGAGCTATAATATTACATCAAACGCAGCCTATGGACACCAGGAATGCTAAAAATGAGCTCTCTGTACTAGATGAAAAGTGAATATGTCTATGTGTCATCTGTGATAGTGTAGTTATATGTAGTGAGGTAGGGTGTGTGTATATCAATAGCATTATGTAGGGGATACTGCATCTCTCTATACTGTACTGCAGAGGGGTGTGTATATGATTATAAATGTTTTTCAGAATGTGTTGTGTTCCTCACAGCATCTCCTCTATATCCTACTAGCTCCCCAGAAAGAGCAAGACACCTAGTTCGTCTTCAGATAGCAATAACAGTTTAGATTAAAATCTAGGGAGCGCCTCACAGTGGGCAGGGATATTGTAAAATAGTACTAATGTGATTGTGGTGAAGAAATCTTTTCAAATTTATTACATACACGATAAAAAATGTTTAAAATTAAGTTGTGTTAAAATTACTCAACACATAGATACATATAGTCTCATACAGTAATATATAATCTCATACAATAATAATAAAAATACACAAAAAAAAGGAATTGTCATGGATCCATGAATATAATAAAAAATGTGAATAAAAACATATGTCTGATACAAGAAAAAATACAATCCTATATGATAAAAATACAATCCTATATGATAAAAATCTCGATGGTAAGAGATTCCTAAATATAATTGGTATATTATACGGTAAGTTGTGTCTCTAAATATGATACAAAATCCCTGAATGCAGGGTTTTAAATAAAATACAAAATCCCTGAATGCAGGGTTTTAAATAATGTTCCAAGTTCCTTAGGGGCAATCCAGCCCTATGATGAGTTAATCCTATGAGTAGTGTCTGTGAAGGTGTCCAGGAAGGTGGTGAGAAGCAAATGGTGCCTTTAAAATACAAAAAATGGTGTCCTTGTGTGGTGACAAATTTAAAAATATAAAAATAAGGTTCAAAAATGTGATGAAAAAATGTTAATTATAAAAAATAAAAATAGGTGTTAAAATAAGTGATGAAAATAGTAAATTTCAATATTGACAAAACCAGTCAAAAAATCAAAAAGATGCAGGTAATTTTGAAGTGTTCATTAAAAATATCCTAAATCCAAATGTTAAAAGAACGAAATAGATTCCCAGTGTACCTGTGGAATACAAAACAAAAAACAAATAGTGCAATAACGCTAAATTGTTCCTAAATTAAATGAAATGAGGCTTACCATCAATAGCCAACGCGTTTCGGCCCTTCTTTGGGCCTTTTTCAAGACTGTATTGTGGTAAGCATTATTAGGCCTCTTTTTATACTATGTTGTACCAATCACAATGCGCCATTTTTGCGCCAAAATGATGTGCATTTGAACCGGAAGTGTTACTATCCTGTGTCAAAATCATATTTATCCGTAGTTATACTTAGTCAAATTGTTAAAATTCTAAACTGACTTGTTGTTCACTAAATCCTTATTCCCCTTGTATTTTCTAAATCCTTATTCCCCTTGTATTTTGTTTAATAATTCCAAGTCAGAACAGGATTTTCACCGAAACCGGAAGTGTACATTCTGTGTTGGTATCACTTCTGGTTCGCGATATGGGGCCAGTGTCTTACCGATTTTGATTCGGTACTTTCATTAAAAGAAACTCATTTTGACAGGCCCTTGTACCTTAAGATATATTTGGGGGGTGTTTTATAATCCTAAAAATATGCTATCTCTTGCGGTCTCGGTTTGTTAATGCTAGTGTGAGGGACCGGAAATGACGTTACTACCGGAAGTGATGTTCCGGTCTCTTTACTCTATCATAACTTGTCACTCGCATGCTGGAAGTGCTGGGACTTAGTCAAAGATTATCTCCTTTATAGGTTTTTTTATGCTGCCTCTTACCAGTATATAATACTTTTTAGTATCTGTTAAGATTTTTTAGAATTTTTAGTATTTTATATCTTTTAGATTTTAATATTTCAGATTATCATTTACAGTCTCAATTTTGATGGGAACAAGAAAGTTCCACTATATTTGGAATATTCCATATAGTAAAACTTTTAACCACGGGAGAACCACGAAAGTCATTACCTATTCTAACTACACCCACACGATTACAAATTGAGATAAACAACCGATTACAACAGATTCCTCATCTTTCAAAAATCGATTTCAACACTGATACAAAATGGGCACCAACTAGAACAGTGATTTCTGAGACCTCTTTAGTTTAATATACACTCAAACATTATCCCAAACTTTTCAACCATTTTTAGGGACAAATATGGATTTCAAGTTTTTAGGCACACTTGTTTTATATGAACCCCGGTCACATATTATATTATACTATATACACCAAATGCCAATATTTATATTAGTCACATTGCTAGTATACTATAAGGTGAACACTCTGTATATGTTTTAAAACAATTGCCATAAATTGCTTTTTATAAATTTTATTAAATGTACG
Organism: Bombina bombina; assembly: GCF_027579735.1. Lineage (NCBI taxonomy): Eukaryota > Metazoa > Chordata > Amphibia > Anura > Bombinatoridae > Bombina > Bombina bombina. Next base: position 8,025 of record NW_026512870.1, read on the forward strand.
TTATATATACCCAATATGTAGATTTAATCCCCATATGTCAGTAACTGTCTTTTATCGAAGCACAACTAAGTCCCAGCACTTCCAGCATGCGAGTGACAAGTTATGATAGAGTAAAGAGACCGGAACATCACTTCCGGTAGTAACGTCATTTCCGGTCCCTCACACTAGCATTAACAAACCGAGACCGCAAGAGATAACATATTTTTAGGATTATAAAACACCCCCCAAATATATCTTAAGGTACAAGGGCCTGTCAAAATGAGTTTCTTTTAATGAAAGTACCGAATCAAAATCGGTAAGACACTGGCCCCATATCGCGAACCAGAAGTGATACCAACACAGAATGTACACTTCCGGTTTCGGCGAAAATCCTGTTCTGACTTGGAATTATTAAACAAAATACAAGGGGAATAAGGATTTAGAAAATACAAGGGGAATAAGGATTTAGTGAACAACAAGTCAGTTTAGAATTTTAACAATTTGACTAAGTATAACTACGGATAAATATGATTTTGACACAGGATAGTAACACTTCCGGTTCAAATGCACATCATTTTGGCGCAAAAATGGCGCATTGTGATTGGTACAACATAGTATAAAAAGAGGCCTAATAATGCTTACCACAATACAGTCTTGAAAAAGGCCCAAAGAAGGGCCGAAACGCGTTGGCTATTGATGGTAAACCTCATTTCATTTAATTTAGGAACAATTTAGCGTTATTGCACTATTTGTTTTTTGTTTTGTATTCCACAGGTACACTGGGAATCTATTTCGTTCTTTTAACATTTGGATTTAGGATATTTTTAATGAACACTTCAAAATTACCTGCATCTTTTTGATTTTTTGACTGGTTTTGTCAATATTGAAATTTACTATTTTCATCACTTATTTTAACACCTATTTTTATTTTTTATAATTAACATTTTTTCATCACATTTTTGAACCTTATTTTTATATTTTTAAATTTGTCACCACACAAGGACACCATTTTTTGTATTTTAAAGGCACCATTTGCTTCTCACCACCTTCCTGGACACCTTCACAGACACTACTCATAGGATTAACTCATCATAGGGCTGGATTGCCCCTAAGGAACTTGGAACATTATTTAAAACCCTGCATTCAGGGATTTTGTATTTTATTTAAAACCCTGCATTCAGGGATTTTGTATCATATTTAGAGACACAACTTACCGTATAATATACCAATTATATTTAGGAATCTCTTACCATCGAGATTTTTATCATATAGGATTGTATTTTTATCATATAGGATTGTATTTTTTCTTGTATCAGACATATGTTTTTATTCACATTTTTTATTGTATTCATGGATCCATGACAATTCCTTTTTTTTGCGTATTTTTATTATTATTGTATGAGATTATATATTACTGTATGAGACTATATGTATCTATGTGTTGAGTAATTTTAACACAACTTAATTTTAAACATTTTTTATCGTGTATGTAATAAATTTGAAAAGATTTCTTCACCACAATCACATTAGTACTATTTTACAATATCCCTGCCCACTGTGAGGCGCTCCCTAGATTTTAATCTAAACTATAAATGTTTTTCCCATACAATTATATTCTCTAAAACTTACTTCCATATACACAGACCTAATGGACCAATGTCAAATTATGACCAGATCTGATTTTATATATATATATAATGTGTGTATATACATAAAAATATACTGTATTTATAATATATGTTTGTGTGTGTGTATATATATATATATATATATATATATATAGATAGATATAGATATAGATATATATATATATATATAGACATACAGAAAAAAAGGGGGAGTCCGGACTAGAGCTCAAAACAATAAAGTCCACTTTATTCGATATCTAGATAAACGTAAAAACATAAAAAACAGCAATAACTCAAAAGGTAGATATAGCTATGATGGTGGGGCTGATAGGAGGGCTATAATGGGCTCAGTCTGACGCGTTTCATCTC
>NW_026512870.1:15000-62181 GCF_027579735.1 Bombina bombina
CTGGAGCTCACCGCTACTCTATTAAATTTATTAACCCCTAAAGCTAATTCTAACCCTAACCCTAACACCCCCCTAAGTTAAATATAATTTTATTCTAACGAAAAAAATTAACTCTTATTAAATAACTTATTCCTATTTAAAGCTAAATACTAACCTGTAAAATAAACCCTAATATAGCTACAATATAACGAATAATTACATTGTAGCTATTTTAGGATTAATATTTATTTTACAGGCAACTTTGTAATTATTTTAACCAGGTACAATAGCTATTAAATAGTTAAGAACTATTTAATAGTTACCTAGTTAAAATAATAACAAAATTACCTGTAAAATAAATCCTAACCTAAGTTACAATTAAACCTAACACTATACTATCATTTATTAGAATAGCGGTGAGCTCCAGTCGGCAGATTAGGGGTTAATGTTTGAAGTTAGGTGTCGGCGATGTTAGGGAGGGCAGATTAAGGGTTAATACTATTTATTATAGGGTTAGTGAGGCGGATTAGGGGTTAATAACTTTATTATAATAGCGGTGCGGTCCCGTCGGCAGATTAGGGGTTAATAAGTGTAGGCAGGTGGAGGCGACGTTATGGGGGGCAGATTAGGGGTTAATTAATATAATATAGGGGTCGGCGGTGTTAGGGGCAGCAGATTAGGGGTACATAGGGATAATGTAAGTAGCGGCGGTTTACGGAGCGGCAGATTAGGGGTTAAAAATAATATGCAGGGGTCAGCGATAGCGGGGGCGGCAGAATAGGGGTTAATAAGTGTAAGGTTAGGGGTGTTTAGACTCGGGGTACATGTTAGGGTGTTAGGTGCAGACGTAGGAAGTGTTTCCCCATAGACAACAATGGGGCTGCGTTAGGAGCTGAACGCGGCTTTTTTGCAGGTGTTAGGTTTTTTTTCAGCTCAAACAGCCCCATATGGGGGAATCGTGCACAAGCACGTTTTTGAGGCTGGCCGCGTCCGTAAGCAACTCTGGTATCGAGAGTTGCAGTGGCGTTAAATATGCCTGTACGCTCCCTTTTTGGAGCCTAACGCAGCCATTCTGTGGACTCTCAATACCAGAGTTATTTTAAAGGTGCGGCCAGAAAAAAGCCTGCGTAGCTAACGCACCCCTTTGGCCGCAAAACTCTAAATCTAGGCGTAAGGAAATACAGACACCACTGCCCAGTGTAGATATAAAAATATATGTAAATATTATTAACACTGGATGTTGAGGCGATTGCAAGATGCCATGTTCCATTTTCCAATCTCCATGGCAACCTGGCACCTGGTATTTGACCTGCTTTATCATATATCTCTTTTAACAGCAAAACGTATCATAATACACTGTATGCAAGTATAAACACAAATGCACAATCGGCATGCCTTCCACAGCTGCAACATTCAAAGATATAGCTGTTTCTTTATTTTACTTTAGCTATACTTCATGAAATCCAAGATGGAAATGTCACTGAACATACATATACTATATGGCCAAAATTATGTGGACACCCCTACAAATGATTGAGCTCAGGTGTTTCAGCCACACCCATTTCTAACAGGTGCATACAATCAAGCACCAAGCCATAAAAGCTACATAGATAAGCATTGGCAGTGCAGCAGGTTGTACTGAAGAGTTCAGTGACTTTAAACATGGCAGTGTCATAGGATGCTACCTTTGCGTAAGTAAGTTTGTGAATTTTCTGCCCTATTATATCTGCCCCGGTCAGCTGTCAGTGCTTATATTGTGACGTGAAAGTGTCTAGGAGCAACAACAGCCCAGCCACAAAGTGGTAAACTCACAGATGCTGGCAAGTGCTGAAGCGAGTGGTGCATAAAGATTGCCTATCATCTGTTCACCACAGAGTTCCATATTTCCTCTGGAAGCATAATCAGCACAAGAACTGACGTTTGGGAGCTTCATCAAATGGGTTTCCATGGCCAAGCAGCTGTTCACAAGCCTCACATCAACATAGACAATGGCAGGCGTCAGTTGAAGTGGTGTAAAGTGCCCCGCCACTGGACTCTAGAGCAGTGACGATGTTCTGGCAACCGCCACACCCAGATTCTACAATCAGACTGTCAGATAGTAAAGAACGATTCATCCCTCCAGAGTACACTAACTACCGGAATGCATAGTGTCAACTGTAAAGTTTGGTGGAGTAGGGATAATGGTCTAGGTTTTTTTTTTAGGGTTTGATATAGGTCTCTCGGTTCCAGTCAGGGGCGTATTTAGGTTTTGTGCTGCCCTAGGCACTCAAAATTCTGCTGCCCCCCCACCCCACCCCAGGTTTAAGGCCTTTTTTTAGACATAATATTTTTGGGGCAGGGTGTAAAAAATTAAAAAAAAAAAAATGTCTTTTTAAGTAGATGTTCACCAGGGCTTGCATTCACTCTGGTCACACACACATATATATATATATATATTAAGACATTATTTTGCAAGTCAGATGATTAAAGTGTTTATATCAGAAAAAAAATATCCTTCACTGTATAATAGTTTGTCAGTAGGTAGTTGTTTAACCTTAAACATCTTCTTTGGTGATTGACAGTTATTTAAGCAAAATATCTGCTTGCATAAATATGTAATGAATATACAAACTGGCCTTTAAAAGTACTTAAAAAATACAACAGTAGTTATGATAGGTTTAGGAATTGTATCCTAGGGGATAAAGTCACATGATACAATCATAATAAAGTATATACTTGGATTGTTTCTGAATGTATTAAATGCATACAACATATTTTCAGTTGTGTTTTAAGTCACATAGTTGTATAGATTCAGCAATAAATACTTATTCTTTGCATGTATGACAGATAGACAAACAGTAAATGTACAAGCATTTAGTGACTAATCCATTTAAGTATTTTAATGCCTAATGAAGATGTATTGAAGGGAGAAAGGCATATGCTGTTTCACAGTGGTCACGGTGTAGTGCACACTGCACTGTGTAGTCTGTGTGAGTCTCAATCACGCGGTGGAGCCAGGAAGAATACCGCATTCTCTCTCAGTCCAGGCCAGGCTGCGCAAGTGAGCTCCACCTCCACTGTCACCACGTCATGCGCACCAACATACAATCCCATAGGATAGCAATAGCTGGGCCAGCCATTTAAGTCATTAGTAATTGGTTGATTTAGCTACCCGGCCCTGAGTTCAGTAGAGTGGCCCTAGGGACTCAAAATTCTGCTGCCCCTTAAAAATCTGCTGCCCTAGGCACCGGCCTTGTTGGCCTATGTCTTAATACGCCCCTGGTTCCAGTGAAGGGTCATTAATGCTACAGGATATAGATATTTTAGACAATTGGTTGCTTCCAACTTTGTTACAACAGTTTTGGAATGTCCTTTCCAGTTTTAGCATGACTGTGCCCCTGTGCATGAAGTGAGGTCCCTAAAGACATGGTGTGGAGGAACTCAAGAGGCCTACACAGAGCCCTGACCTCAACCCCATTAAATGGATATGAAACCCAAATTTTTTTTTCTTTCACAATTCAGATAGAGCATGCAATTTTTTTTATATCTTTAATTTAAAACCAATTCATAATACATTTCCAGTTCCATCCAAAACAAAGGTAAATTATACATTACAATGCATCATACCAGACCATAGTAAATAAAATATTTCAGAAGCTTTTCTGCTCAGTTTTAAGATATGATGAAAAAAAAGAAAAAAATAAAGAACAAAAACAGAGAAAAACAAAATGAGGGCCCATCCACTTAATACCTAAGTGAGCCAGTTAGTTTTCTGTATCTGAATTGGAGATTTTCAAAACAACTTTAAATAATTATACCCACAGCAAAAGAAACAAAAAAAAAAAAAAAAAAAAAAAAAAAAGGAGGGTGGAAAGGGAAATGGGGGGAGGAAATGTTAGGAAAAAAACAAATTACCACAAGCCCAACAAAACCAATTCTGAATTTCTAAAAGGATATATTAGATGTTCAATTTCACTGGGGGGAAGCCTTTTATGAACGCGGACCATTTAAGAAAGAACCTCCTGATGTCCTGATGATTATCTAGGTTAGTATCAAACTGTTCAAGGATACAATCACCTAGATTTAGAGTTCTGTGTTAGCCTTAAAAAGCAGCGTTAAGGGGTCCGAATGCTGCTTTTTAACGCCCGCTGGTATTACGAGTATGGCAGGTACAGGTGTACAGCTCACTTTTCTTCCGCGACTTTTGGCTACTGCAAATCCCCTTACGTCAATTGCATATCCTATCTTTTCTATGGGATTTGCCTAACGCCAGTATAACGAGTCTTGGAAGAAGTGAGCGGTACAGCCTCTACTTCCAAGACTCCTACCGCATAAAAAAGTCACTACAGTGCTACAAAGTACACTAACACCCATAAACTACCTATGAACCCCTAAACCGAGGCCCCCCCACATCGCAAACACTATAATAAAATTATTTAACCCCTAATCTGCCGACCGGACACCGCCGCCACCTATATTATAGCTTTGAACCCCTAATCTGCTGTCCCTAACATCGCCGACCCCTTTATTATTTTTATTAACCCCTAATCTGCCCCCTCCCAACGTCACCGCCACCTACCTACACTTATTTACCCCTAATCTGCCGACCGGACATCGCCGCCACTATAATAAATGTATTAACCCCTAAACCGCCGCAATCCCGCCTTGCAAACACTATAATACATTTTATTAAACCCTAATCTGCCCCCCCAACGTCGCCGCAACCTACCTACAATTATTAACTCCTAATCTACCGCCCCAACGTCGCCGCTACTATAATAAAGTTATTAACCCCTAAACCTAAGTCTAACCCTAACACCCCCCTAAGTTAAATATAATTTAAATAAATCTAAATAAATTTACTATAATTAAATAAATTAATCCTATTTAAAACTAAATACTTATCTATAAAATAAACCCTAATATAGCTACAATATAACTATTAGTTACATTGTAGCTGTTTAGGATTTATATTTATTTTACAGGCAACTTTGTATTTATTTTAACTAGGTACAATAGCTATTAAATAGTTAATAACTATTTGATAGCTACCTAGTTAAAATAAGTACAAAATTACCTGTAAAATAAATCCTAACCTAAGTTACAAATACACCTAACACTACACTATCAATAAATTAATTAAATAAATTACCTACAATGATCTAAACTAAAATACAATTAAATAAACTAAACTATAGTACAAAAAAACACTAAATTACAAAAAAATTTGTACAAGAATTTTAATCTAATTACACCTAATCTAAGCCCCCTAATAAAATAAAAAAGCCCCCCAAAATAATAAAATCACCACTGGTCATCCGATCTGTCCAGAAGTCTTCATCCGATGGGGCAGAAGAGGACATCCAGACCGGGAGAAGGCTTCATCCAAGCGGCATCTTCTATCTTCATTCATCCGGCGCGGAGCTGGTCCATCTTCAAGACATCCGACGCGGAGCATCCTCTTCTTTCCACGGCCGACGACTAAATGAAGGTTCCTTTAAATGATGTCATCCAAGATGGCGTCCTTCGAATTCCGATTGGCTGATAGGATTCTATCAGCCAATCGGAATTAAGGTAGGAAAAATCCGATTGGTTGATTTAATCAGCCAATTGGATTGAAGTTCAATCCGATTGGCTGATTGGATCAGCCAATAGAATTGACCTTGCATTCTATTACTTTTGTAATTTAGTATAGGGTAGGGAATTTTATTATTTTGGGGGGCTTTTTTATTTTATTAGGGGGCTTAGATTAGGTGTAATTAGATTAAAATTCTTGTAATATTTTGTTATTTTTTGTAATTTATTGTTTGTTTGTTTTTGTACTATAGTTTAGTTTATTTAATTGTATTTTAGTTTAGATAATTGTAGGTAATTTATTTAATTAATTTATTGATAGTGTAGTGTTAGGTGTATTTGTAACTTAGGTTAGGATTTATTTTACAGGTAATATTGTAATTATTTTAACTAGGTAGCTATTAAATACTTATTAACTATTTAATAGCTATTGTACCTAGTTAAAATAAATACAAAGTTGCCTGTAAAATAAATATAAATCCTAAAATAGCTACAATGTAATTATTAGTTATATTGTAGCTATATTAGGGTTTATTTTATAGGTAAGTATTTAGTTTTAACAATGGGGCTGCGTTAGGAGCTGAATGCTGCTTTTTTGCAGGTGTTAGGTTTTTTTTCAGCCAGCTCAGCCCCATTGTATCCTATGGGGAAATCGTGCACGAGCACGTTTTTCCAGCTTACCGCTTTCGTAAGCAACGCTGGTATTGAGGGTTGAAGTGGAGCTAAATTTGGCTCAATGCTCACTTTTCTGAGGCTAATGCAGCCATTCAGAAAACTCGTAATACCAGCGTTGGCTTAAGGGTGCGCTGGGAAAAAAAAGGAGCATTAGCCCCGCAGGTTTTTACCGACAAAACTCTAAATCTAGGCATTTGTTTCCTTAAGCAGTTCTTAATTTCTAATACACTGGGGGCTGCTCTTAATTTCCATTTTTTTTTAAATTAGATATCTAGCAGCTAAAATGGCCATAGTGATCATTTTAGTATTGACCTGCTTATTCCCTGAATTAAACCAAAGGAAAACTATACTTATTGATGACAGAATCAGGTGGGGAGCATCCAGTATTTTATTAAGCCAAAAGTGCAGTTTGAGCCAGAAATTTCTCATTTTTGGACAGGTCCATATCATGTGCAGAAGGTTCGCCGAGGGGAAAGAGCATTTAGGGCAAACATTAAATCTAATATTTCCACATTTAAATCCCTTATCTGGGGTAAAGTAAGACATATAAAGTAATTTCAGATGAGATTCCCTCCAAGAGGAGGAGAGAGTTACTCGAATAGTTTCTTGGATTGAAGAGTGAGGTAGTTTAGGATCCAGATCTTGCATTATCAGTGTAGCACACTTAGTCCGGATCTTTTCGAGTTTAACTGTGCCCCTATCAGACATTAAGATGGAATAACAAGGGGTGATTGACATGTGCCCGTTTTTAACTAAGACAAGCCAATTCTCAATACTCCCTAAAGACCAGTTCCAGCCATAATCATTTATAAGTTTAAGCGCATAATGTCTCACCTGTAGGTACGCAAAAAAAATTTGTGTGGAAGATTAAATTCCATTCTGAGAGAATTAAATGATTTAACACAACTTCTGTTCACCACAGAGTTCCAAATTTCCTCTGGAAGCGTAATCAGCACAAGAACTGATGTTTGGGAGCTTCATCAAATGGGTTTCCATGGCCAAGCAACTGTTCACAAGCCTCACATCAACATAGACAATGGCAGGCGTCAGTTGAAGTGGTGTAAAGTGCCCCACCACTGGACTCTAGAGCAGTAAAGATGTTCTGGCAACCGCCACACCCAGATCAGACTACAATCAGACTGTCAGATAGTAAAGAACGATTCATCCCTCCAGAGTACACTAACTACCGGAATGCATAGTGTCAACTGAAATGTTTGGTGGAGTAGGGATAATGGTCTAGGGTTTTTTCAGGGTTTGATATAGGTCTCTCGGTTCCAGTGAAGGGTCATTAATGCTACAGGATATAGATATTTTAGACAATTGGTTGCTTCCCACTCTGTTACAACAGTTTTGGAATGTCGTTTCCAGTTTCAGCATGACTGTGCCCCTGTGCATGAAGTGAGGTCCCTAAAGACATGGTGTGGAGGAACTCAAGAGGCCTACACACAGAGCCCTGACCTCAACCCCATTCAATGGATATGAAACCCACATTTTTTTTATTTCATGATTCAGACAGAGCATGCAATTTTAAGCAACTTTCTAATTTACTCCTATTATCAATTTTTCTTTGTTCATCTGGTATCTTTATTTGAAAAAGCCGGAATTTAAGCTTTGGTGCCTGCCCATTTTTGGTTCAGAACCCTGGATAGTGATTGCTGATTGGTGGCTACATTTAGCCACCAATCAGCAAGCGCTACCCAGGTGCTGAATTAAAAATGGGCCTGGTCCTAAGCTTTACATTCCTGCTTTTCAAATAATGACATCAAGAGAACGAAGAAAAATTGATAATATGAGTAAATTAGAAAGTTGCTTAAAATGTTATGCACTATCTGACTCATGAAAGAAAAAATGTGGGTTTCACATCCCTTTAAACACTGTTGAGATGAACTGAAATGCCAATTGTGAGCCTGAATTTCTTGTGCACATCAGTGGCTGAATGGGCAAAAAATCCCACAGACACATTCTAAAATTTTACAGAGGGCCTTTCCAGAAGAGTGGTGGCTGTTATACCCGCAAAAAGGGGGGGCTCTGCCACTCCATATTTATGCTCATGGTTTTGGAATGGGATATCCAACAAGCTCCCATAGATATAAAGGATTTATATGTAATAGTATATACTAGTAACTGCCTAGACTTATTGATATGTTTGTTCTCTAACATCACTTACATGTGCCATCTTTCTCATATTTGTTGCTCTCGTTGTTACAGAAACTGAAAAAATTACGAATATTTAATTAAATGGATAAGAAGATGATGGCTGAGGAGATCTTGACTCATACCCTGAAGATCATCTACTTGCTGACTGAAGAGGTGAGATACTACAGTACACAACACATTGTTCTTTTTTTAATCAAGATGTATACAGCAGTATCAGTATAGCTGTGTACTTCCTGCTAATGGTGATTGGCTGATAGGTGCAATGAACATTAAAGGGGCATTCCCACCTGATTCCAACTAAACCATTCTTTTATGTGTATGTCATGACATGGGAACTCTTCAACAACGATCAGCTGAGAAAGTAAACCCCCTTTAGGATGGTGATACCACAGTGATCACCTGACGATACTGTTACCACAGTGATCACCTGACTATACTGTTACCACAGTGATCACCTGACGATACTGTTACCACAGTGATCACCTGGCTACACTGTTACCACAGCGATCACCTGACTATAATGTTACCACAGTGATCACCTGACGATACTGTTACCACAGTGATCACCTGGCTATACTTTTACCACAATGATCACCTGACTATACTGTTACCACAGTGATCACCTGACTATACTGTTACCACAGCGATCACCTGACTATACTGTTACCACAGTGATCACCTGACTATACTGTTACCACAGTGATCAACTGACTATACTATTACCACAGTGATCACCTGACAATACTGTTACCACAGTGATCACCTGATAATACTGTTACCACAGTGATCACCTGACTATACTGTTACCACAGTGATCACCTGACTATACTGTTACCACAGTGATCACCTGACTATACTATTACCACAGTGATCACCTCACGATACTGTTACCACAGTGATCACCTGACTATACTGTTACCACTGTGATCACCTGACTATACTGTCACCACAGTGATCACCTGGCTATAGTGTTACCACAGTGATCACCAGGCTATACTGTTACCACAGTGATCACCTATATATATAATCAGCAAATAATTGACAATATATATATATATATATATATATATATATATATATTGTCAATTATTTGCTGTCACTTGCAACTTCACAATATGTACCTTTATGTTATAGGATTAGCCTGGCTGGCTCCTAAATCTTTCAGGCTGTAAATTTGTTCAATGAAGAATCCTCACTGACAGCGTGACTGAGTCTGACTGAGACACACATACCTCATTGTGACTGTATTTGGACTGAGTCTCCCTTCAAGCTTGGCAATTCAGCACTGTCTGCAGCATAGACTGACTGACTGGACAGTGTCAGCGCAGCCCGCGGATCTTCTTGCTGTTGTGACGTCACGTGCGTGATCACTGACATCCGACAGTCTGACAGTCACTACAGCGGCAGGCGGCAGGCGGCAGCACACACAGTGCAGGGGCACCGGTCCGGACCGCACATCAGGATCTCTGATCAGCTGAGTGGAGCCGGAGCCTATAGACAGACAACAAGTGGACACGGGCTGTGGGCAGCTGCCTGTCACTGGCTGCCAGGGGGGCTAAATTAAGTCTTAAAAAGTATAAATACATTAATAAAAGTTAAAAAGCAAAATAAATAAATAAAAAAATTCAAAAGCAAACTACCTAAGGCTATGTCCATTTTTTTGGAAATAAAATTACCGGGCAGTAGCCTGAAATACCGGACAGTCCGGTCTAATAACGGACACCTGGCAACCCTAGAAGGATGCCAATAGAACAAAGAGAAGTTGATAATAGAAGCAAATTGGAAAGTTATATTAATCATGAAAGTTTAAAGGGACATTATAGTAAAAAAAAAGACTTGCTCTAAATCAGGTATTTTCAAACTTGGCCCTCCAGAGGTTTTGGAACTACATTTCCCAGCTGGCTGAGCATCATGGGAAATGTAGTTCCGACACCTCTGGAGGGCCACATTTGAGGATGTCTGCTCTAAATCATTAGAGGATGTAATTTTATCACTAGAAACCTTGCAATGCTATGTGTTTAACCACAGCAAAAGATCAAGTAAATAGTTCACTCTTTTTGCAGGTTAAACTCATAGCATTGTGATAAAATTACATTGTCTAACAAATTAGAGCATATCCTTTTTTTCACTAAAGTGAATGTTGGAGTTTTATGCCAATGTGCAGAGAGTGACGATTTTACTGCAATGAAATGGATATTATATACAGCGCCAACATTAACAAGATACAAGCTCCCAAAATGAGATCCCTAAAAACTCAAAAGAAATAGATATATAAGATAAGAGGGAGCGCCAATAGGCTAAAGTATCTGTATATACTACAATAATGGAAAGAGCAAAATATCAAAAAAGTTGAGATATCAAAAAAGGTAAGACATACATATAATACATTTAATTTATGTTATACATGATATAGGGTACCCTAAAAAGATAAAAACAATGGAAACAGTAAGCAACTACCAAAGAAGGTGAATGACTATCCTCAAATGGAGAGGATTAATAAAACAGAGATATATAAATAATGTCCAAAGAAAAAATGTGAATAAATAAATGTCCTCTAAAATGTTAATATAATCTGTTAGTGTCCTGTGTATCCAAATTGGAATTCCTATATGGTGACTCCTGGTTGAAAAGTGTTCAATGATCCATTCCCAATGTGAAAAAATAAAAAATAAAAAATAATAATAAAAAAATAAAAAATAAGATACAAAACAAATGATACAAAAATGTGATCAAAGAGTGATGGACTAATAATCCAATGTATCGATACCTGTGAAAACAAAAAATAACATAGTGCAATATTGCTAACAAGTGCTAGAACTAATAAGAAATTAGCTTACCCTATGTGTAGACTCGAGCAGTGTCTCTATAGATCAACGCGTTTCGGCCCCACCTTAGGCCTTGAGAAAGGCCTAAGGTGGGGCCGAAATGCGTCGATACTTTATAATTAAAAATTTTGTGGAGGACACTGTTCTGTGTACACAATGTTAACATAGTAACATAGTGGATGAGGTTGAAAGAAGACAAACTCCATCAAGTTTAACCCATACAGATCCCACTTTTACAAAAAAGCTTCAATTGAGCATCATTTATTACCATTAAAAAGTGACCCATTTAACACAATCAATCATATCCCTTGATCTTGATTATTTTTCTATCCAGAAATGTATTTAAGCCATTTTTAAATGTATCCAAGGTACTGGCATTCACTACCTCCTTAGGCAAAGAGTTCCACAATTGAATTGCTCTTACAGTGAAAAAATGTAAATGTTGCTGCAGATTAAATTTCCTTTCCTCCAGCCTTAAATTTTGACCTCTTGTCACAAAAATGTGTTTGGAATAAACAGAGCTTTAACCAACTCTGTATATGAGCCTTGAATATATTAATATAAAGTAATCATATCACCTCTCAAGTGCCTTTGTTCTAGATAAAACAGACCCAGTTTAGCTAACCTCTTCTCATATTTTAAATTCTCCATTTCCCGTATTAGTTTTGTGGCCCTTCTCTGAACTTGTCTTTGTTTGAGATTGGTCCCCAGAACTGCACTCCATAGTACTCAAGGTGAAGTCTTTATATAGTGACATAATTATGTGTTCCTCCCTTGCATCAATGCCTCTTTTAATACATGCTAGTATCTTATTAGCCTTAGAAGCTGCTGCTCTGCATTTTGTATCTATAAGTACTCCCAATTCCCAAATCCATTTCCTCCTCTGTTTGGCTAAGTCTAGTTCAATTTAAATAGGTTGCCTGCTTATTTTTACTTCCAAAATGTAGAACCTTGCATTTACCAGTATTAAATCTCATCTTCCATTTACCTGCCTATTCTAATTTTTGTAGATCTCCTTGTAAAGCAAATTCATCCTGCTCTGACCTAATGACCTTACTTAACTTAGTATCATCTGCAAAAATAGAGATGTTACTATTTAATTCTTGCTCCAAGTCATTAATAAGAACAGGGCCCAGTACTGAAACCACTGATTACCTTTGTCCAATCTGAGTATGATCCGTTTACTACTACTCGTTGCTCCCTGACATTTTTCCAGTTATTTATCCATGAGCTAACATTTTCAGCTATTCCCAGTCCGTTTATTGTGTACATTAATCTCTCATGTGGCACTGTATCAAACGCCTTTGCAAAATCCAAGTATATCACATCAACTTATTCCCCTTTATCTATATTTGTACTTACTTCCTTATATAATCTAATTAGATTAGTTTGACATGATCTATTTCTCATAAAACCATGCTGATTTTAACTAATAATCTTGTTTACACTAATATACTCATCAATTTAATGCCTTCAAGTAGAAGCATTGCCCACAACCTCTGCCATTGCAAAACTCCTATGCTGCTCTTGCCGAATACACTTGTGATGAGGAGATTGCTGTTTCTGAGCCCTCTGAAGCTGTAACAGGTAATTTAAATCTATTGGCACCTGATTCTCCAGGTAACATAACACAGGAAAGAACTGCAGATGTGTTTTTGAGAAAAAGACTGTTAGTGGGTGACTCTATTTTGAGGAATGTGTATTTAGGTGAAAGTAAAGGAGAAACAAGGGAGGTTAGATGTCTTCCAGGAGCTACTGCTCACAGGGATAAGAATCGTATTTTGAGAATTGTTAAGGCAGCAGGAAAGGGAAGTGAGTTAGATGTGATTGTACATTTAGGAACAAATGATCTGGCTAGTAATCATGTTGCTGCTGTTCAGAAAGAGTTTTGTGACCTAGGTAATCATTTAGAGACTGTGGCATCAACTCTCTCTATCATTTTCTGCTATTTTACCTGTGTACGACCAGGAAGCAGGAAAGATGGAGCGGATAACAACATTTAATTCTTGGTTAGATAAGTGGTTCAGGGAACGAGGATTTGGTTTTATTGGCCATTATAGCTCTGTTTGGAAAGATACTAGGTTATTTAGGAGAGATGGCTTGCATTTGGATGCTAAAGTAACAGAGTATCTGGGAGAGGAGTTCAAATACTTTATTAGAAATCATTTAAACTAATAAAGGGGGGTAGCATTAATATATCCACCTGCCCCCCACAGCATGCCAAAACTGTTAGTCCAAGTAACAATTCTAGAAATTCTAGTAGAAAAATTCTTTGTGCCATGAGTACAAATGCTCGCAGCTTAGGAAATAAATTACCTGAACTCATTTCAATAATGACTAGGGACAACTTGGATTTAGTAGCTATAACAGAAACATGGTACAATGATTTGCATGACTGGGACATAGTCATACCTGGATACAGGTTATTTAAAAAGAACAGAGTAGGAAAGAAAGGTGGAGGAGTTGCTTTGTATGTAAATGAAAATATAAAGGTTACTGAAATTGTAGGAACAAATGATGAGGTGGAAAGTATTTGGGTGACATTGGAAATTGGAGATAAAAATGTTTTTAGAATAGGGGTTGTATATAGGCCTCCATTGCAGGATGAAAAACTGGACAATCTGTTATTAGATGAAATAACCAAAATGACCATGAAGGGTAAGGTTATAGTACTGGGGGACTTTAATTTGCCAGATATAGACTGGAAGATTCCTTCTGCTAGATCGGCTAGAAGCAGGTATATTCTTGAATCTCTGCTAGGGGAATCACTTGAACAATTAGTCAAGGAACCAACTCGTAAGGAAGCTATATTAGATCTAATACTTACAAACAGTGATACAGTTTCAGATGTGTCTGTAGGTGAGAACTTAGGATCCAGTGATCATCAATCTGTTTGGTTTAGTATTCATGTTCAGGAACTGTCCACCCAGACTAAAACAAAAGTTTTAGACTTTAGGACGGCAGATTTTTCATTAATGGGAGAATACCTAAAAAACTATTTAAAGGGGAAAACTCTTATTACAGGGGTTCAAGAACAGTGGGAATTTGTGAAAGGTGCCATTTTAGATGCAACCGCACACTGTATTAGACATGTCTGTAAAAGTAAAAGAAAGCGGAAACCAATTTGGTTTTCCAAAGAAGTAGCACATGCTGTAAAGACAAAAAAGATAGCTTATAAAAATTACAGACACACACAAGCAGATGATGATATGAAAATATGGAGATTCCAACAAAAAAAGACTAAGCAGTTAATTAGGAAGGTTAAAGCTCATGCAGAAGAGAAGATAGCACAGTCAGTAAAACATGGGGACAAAACATTATTTAGATATATCAGTGAAAGAAGAAAAAATAAGGTAGGAATAGTAAAATTGAAATCAGTTGATGGTAGAATAATAGAAGGAGATAAGCAGATTGCAGACTGTCTCAATGATTACTTCTGTTCTGTTTTCACTAAAGATTGTGAAGATACAATGTCTACATTAAGGGATGCTACGCAAAATAGAAACAAGCTTAACAGTAATCTTTTTACAGAGGATGAGGTTTTGTTAGCATTATCAAAAATAAATGTTACAAAGGCAGTGGGTCCTGATAATATTCATCCAAGGGTTTTAAAAGAACTTCGATCAGTGCTAACTGTCCCATTAACTGATCTGTTTAATCAGTCACTATTAACAGGATGATTGGAGAATAGCAAATGTAATACCCCTTCATAAAAAGGGCAGTAGAGAAGAATCTGGCAACTATAGGCCAGTTAGTTTAACTTCAGTAGTAGGGAAATTAATGGAAAGCCTCTTAAAAGAAAGAATTATGACTTACATAAAGACAAACAATTTAGAGGACCAAAATCAGCATGGTTTTACTTCTGGGAGATCATGTCAGACTAATCTAATTGACTTCTTTGATTATGTAACAAAAGTATTAGACAAGGGAGGAGCAGTTGATGTAGCATATCTAGATTTCAGCAAAGCATTTGACACCGTCCCACACAATAAACTTATTCACAAACTATATCTCCTTGGTCTAGATTCAAAAATTGTGAACTGGGTGGAATGCTGGCTTAAGGACAGAAAACAAAGTGTCTTAGTAAATGGAGTTCATTCAGCAGAGGGGGCTGTTACTAGTGGTGTTCCTCAGGGGTCAGTTCTGGGGCCTGTTTTGTTTAACATATTTATCTGCGATATCAGCAAAGGGCTACAGGGGAAAGTATGTCTCTTTGCAGATGATACAAAAATTTGCAACAGAGTGGATGTTCCAGGGGGGGTAGACAAAATGAGAAGTGATATACAACAATTGGAGGATTGGACAAACGACTGGGATCTAAAGTTTAACACAGCAAAGTGTAAAATAATGCATTTAGGGAAGAAAAATCCAAATGTTAATTACAGACTCAATGACACTTTACTGACTGTTACAGACGAGGAACAGGACTTGGGAATTATTATTTCAGATGATTTAAAACTTAGTAAACAATGTAGTAATGCAGCGAGTAAGGCTAGCAGAATGCTTGGATGTATTGGTAGAGGTATTTGCAGCAGAAATAGTAAGGTTCTTATGCCACTTTATAGATCATTAGTTAGGCCTCATCTTGAGTATTGTGTGCAGTTCTGGAGACCATATCTTCAGAAGGATATTAACAAACTTGAATCTGTGCAAAGGAGGGCTACCAAAATGGTACATGGTCTAAAAAATAAAACTTACCAGGATAGGCTCAATGACCTAAATATGTATAGCTTAGAGGAGAGAAGGGAAAGAGGTGATATGATAGCAACTTTCAAGTACATTAAAGGGTTTAGTAAAACTGAGGCTGTGGGTATTTTACATAAAATGGAAAATTCAAGAACAAGGGGTCATGAGCTCAAGCTAAAGGGTAGTAGATTCAGGAGTAATTTGAGGAAGCACTTCTTTACAGAAAGAGTGATTGATTTATGGAATAAACTTCCTCAAGAGGTAGTAGCAACAAACACTGTGGGGGACTTTAAAAATGCATGGGACAAGCATAGGGCTATCCTACGAACTAGATAAGTTTATACTGTTAGGTAAGGTCGGGCAGACTTGCTGGGCCTATGGCTCTTATCTGCCGTCAATATCTATGTTTCTATGTTTCTAAGTATTTTGCCCACTACCAATGTCAGACTAACTGGTCTATAGCTTCCTGGATCAACCCTGCTTCCCATTTTAAAAAGTGGCACCACATCAGCTTTACGCCAGTCCTGAGGTTCACTGTAACATATTTGAATGAGTTGTGTGTGTTTCAGATCCCCATAAAGTGTGATGACATTGCTGTGTATTTCTCTGCGGAGGAGTGGGAGTATATAGAAGGACATAAAGAATTTTACGAAGACATAATTATGGATAAGCACCTGGAACCCAGCATTCTGAAGATTCCAGGGAACACACACTCAGGTAACCTTTTTGTTATGCAGGAGAAATATAATTACTATAGTAAAGCAGAATAGTTCAAAGACAGCAAGCTAGGACATATTTCTGAAAGGTTAACACCTACTGCTGGTTATAATAGTTGTCTGACTTTGAACAAAACTCTGCTGTTAACAAACACCATAGATGTTTAGAAAAAAAGTTGAATTTGTTACATAAACTGATACAGCCACATTTAAAACTGTGTTCAAATCCCTAGCAGCCAGTGATGAAAATTAAAACACTTTACCGATTGTTGAGGAAGCAGAGATTGAAACAGAGAAAGGGGACTTACAGCAAATGGGTATCCAACAAAATCCCTGTCTAGGTAAGTGGATTTTGAACCAGATTTTCATTTGAATGCAAAAATTACAAGCTCTTATTTCACTAGAGCATGTCTTGTTTTCATAGTGAGTCGATTTAACCATATGTTTAACTACCAACAACGGGGTTAAACACATGGTGTAAGCCCCAAGCAGTACATTTCTGGTGAGACAATCAGAAGAGGCATTCACGTGACTTGGGCGATCGCCACCTGTGGTCTATTCAGGAACTCCAATATTGAATATTGTTTTCTAGAGCAAGATGGAGTGGGGGTAGGAAAGAGAGAAATAACTAAACAGTAGCAGCTGAAGCTATGGATATTAAATAGACATACAAGTGTAAAATGCTGTAATATATTAAACAAGTATACATTTATGTATTTTGACTCTTGCCAAGTTAAACTCTTGACACTAGACACATGACTGTTCTGGTCCTGAGAAAGATATAGAAAGTGATTGAAAGTTAAGTGAACAAGCTATCCCTGATTGGCTAACTCAGGGGTCATCAATTGTGGATCTTGTCTTCGAAATACATTTCCCATGATGCTCAACCAGCATTTCAGCTGACTGAGCATCATGGGACATGTAGTTCCAAAACCTCTGGAGGGCCACAATTGATGACACCTGGGCTAACTGGATGTGTCCTGCTGAAGTGTAACAATGCACTGTGGCTCCTGCGCCAAATTTTCAAGGGGAAAACACATAGTTAACAACAAGCATTTGTTTTGTAATAAAAGTGTTGTAACAAATAGCAGCTTTTTTTCTTTATTAGAATGTCCCTTTAAAGGGATATTGAACAATTTGAGATTGTAATATAAAAATGTTTGTGTGTAGTTAAAAATCTGCTATATACTTTCATTATTTTTGTTGTCTCCTTTTCCTGTAATTTACATTGTGGGTTTTCTCAATGCCAGAGTTTCTATAGAGTAATTATTGCTGCTGCTTTGGAATATAGGTTTTCCCCTTATCTATTGCTTCTGCTGAGGACAATTAGGTCAGATATAAAACTGGCAAGAAAAGAGTGTGCAAACAAGGGATATGTGCATACCATACCATTGACTGTTTTATATTTGTCACTAAGGGGAAACCTAGGTTCTGCCCATTACTTTTTAGACATTATAAAATACTACTTTATAGAAAATAAGGCTTTATACTTATATCTTCAATATATATGCTTTTAATTCATCATTCATGTATAGTATGTATTTACTATTTAAAGGGACATGAATGCCAAACATTTTCTTTCGTGATTTAGGTAGAACATAACAAATTTGCTTCATTCTCTTGGTATTATTTGTTAAAAGAGCAGCAATGCACTACTGGTTTCTAATTGAACATATGGGTGAGCCAATGACAATCAGTATATATATATATGTAGCCACCAATCAGCAGCTAGAACCTAGGTTATTTGCTGCTCATGAGCTTATCTAAATAAACCTTTCAGCAAAGGATAACAAGAGAAGGAAAGTTGATTAAAATCACATGCTCTTTCTGAATCATGAAAGAAATAAAATGGGTTTTAATGGCCCTTAAAATGAACTGGAAAACATTTGTGTTGGGCTGCAGTTTACGTGTCTGTTTTTTTGGGGGGGGTTTACGTTTCCAACAGCTGAATGTGTGAACTAGAAAATTCCTGAAGAACACCAGAACGCAGTCACCATTAGCAAGACCTATAGTGATGAACAAGACGGAGCACCAGAAGTTGACCGAAATGATAATATAAAGAAGCATAATTATAATGAAAATAGCACTCACTCAATGATTAAAATAGTTGATTTTAACAAATATCCTGAAACAGAGCAACATCCTACAAGTCACACAATAGATACAACATTATCATGCTCAGAATCAAATCTTGCTGGACATCAAATAATTCATTCAGGAGAAAAAACATTTTCACGTTTTGAATGTGGGAAATATTTTAACAGACAGTCTAATCTTGTTACCCATCAGAGAAATCATAAAGGAGAAAAGAAATGTAGTTCTGATTATGGTAAAAGTTATACCCACAAATCCACACATTCTGTGTACCAGAGAATTCATACAGGAGAAAAACGATATTCATGTTCTGATTGTCAAAAATATTTCACTCAAATATCAGATCTTACAAGATATCACTCTGGAAAGAAACCATTTTCATGTACTGAATGTGGGAAATCTTTTAGCCAACAATCACACCTTAGAACACATCAGATAATTCACACCGGAAATAGATTGTTTTCATGCTCTGAATGTGGGAAATGTTTTATCTGTCAATCAGCCCTTCTCAGACATCAGGAAATTCATACAGGAAAAAAATTATTTTTATGCCCTGAATGTGGATTTTTTTAAAATCAGAAATCAGATCTTATTAGACATCAGAATATTCATGCGGGGAAAAAACCCTTTGTATGTTCTGAATGTGGGAAACATTTTACTCAGAAATCAAATCTTATTGCACATCATAAAATTCACACAGGAGAAAAAAACATTTTCATGTTCTGAATGTGGGAAATGTTTTACCAAGAAATTAAACCTTATTGCACATCATAAAATTCACACCGGGGAAAAACCATTTGAATGTTCTGAATATGGGAAAAGTTTTATTAAGAAGTCAAATCTTATTGTGCATCAGAAAATTCATACAACAAAGTAAAAGTTTGTGATCTAAATGTGACAAATGTTTTAAATGGAATTTTGTACTTAACCCCTTAATGACCAGCAACGTACCCTGTACATCATTGGTCTTTCTATGGTGGTACGGTTTTCAATAGTGTCGTCTCGTTGCCTGAGGAGAGACTGCGCTATTATAACAAGCCTGCAGGAGGGACGGTCTAATAGCATGGTCTTGCCGTCCTATTACACCCAGAAAAAACACTTAATGACCATCAACGTACAGGGTACGTCACGGTCGTTATTGGGTTAATAGGCAAACATTTGGGAAAACAGAGAAGACACACTGGAGCATTCTGCACTTTTTGGGCCAGATTACAAGTGGCGTGCTAATGTTAGCGCAGGGCGCGATATGCTATATTGCGACTGTGCTAACTAGCGAGCATATTACAAGTTGAAAGTAAAAGGTTGCAGAAACTGTACTAGAAGAATAAGCGTGACTGGAGACCCAGCGTAAACTTAACATTTTTTAAAAAAAAATTAAGAATTAAATAAACTATTACACTCATATATACACTATTTATTAAAAAAAATATGAATTGAATATCAATAAAAATGTTTTAATCGTTAAAAAGAATATGGTATGTGACAAGGTGTTTGACTTGAAAGGGCTATATATATATATATATAATTGAAACGATAAGAAGAGAGAGAGAAACAAATAAATATTATGTTTACAAAAAGACAGGGAATACAGCACCCTTTTTGTCACTAAGAAGAATAACACAGCTAGTAATTAAGTAAATATGTTACAATTTATTGATACAGCAATTCCTTTCAACAAGCACACTGCATCTTAGCTCAAGATAGTCATGAATCAAATACAATGAGTAATAGTGTGGATGCTATAGACCAAACGTACAGGGCCAGATTGGCCTACCAGGATACCAGGAGATTTCCCGGTAGGCTGCAGCAGCTGGGGCTGGAAAGCTACAATTTAAAGGGCTGACTAATGGATGCAACTGGGTTGTAGGGTGCCTATATAACATCAATCTGACATTTTTATTTAATACAAAGTAATATAATTAATTCTGAAAAAATATTGGGGAAGGAGTGTCCCAGTAATCCCCTTTGAGAAAATCGGGGCATGTGCATTCTACCGACTCAATGGAAAATAGGGCTGGTCTTTATATTTTTCCAGGGCTGTTTTTATTCCCAGTCCAGCCCTGCAAACGTATAGTTGCATTGAGAAAACAACTAAAAGAAACCTGACCGGTCAGGGAACCCAATGCACCTGAACGTGCATGTTACAGCAGTGAAGTTTAAATACCATAAAGGGTTGTAAAATCAACATCAGCATATCTTAAACGGTAATATATAACATGCATTAATGACAGCAATATCAATTTAATGACAACATATATGTTGCTATATTTTGAAAGAAAACCAGCAAGATAAGATTGGATATAGTGATATAGTTCTCCATACAACTACACCCTGCTACACACAGACACCCGCAGAAAAGCATACAGGGTTTTGTCTGGGCAGGTGATACGTGGGGATCTAATTTGTAGGACTAGAGACTCTATGCAAAAAAATGTGACTAAATAGCACAGAAAAGTGACAGCCAAAGATGTTAAAACACACATGTAGCCAGCTGCATAGTGTACAGTAAGAGCCGGTATAAATGCAAAAATTCCAGTGGACATTAGTAGCCAGTTTCTTGTATGAAGCGTGCAGATTGGAGCACTAGGTACAGCACATAACTTTCTTCTTATTTGTATTCGTAAGGCAATGTGTGAATCTTCAGCGTTAGAAATGATGCCACGACAGGCATCAGATTGCTGCAGACTAAAGGCTGTGTTCATATAGAGTGTTGTACTGCATATCAGTAAGTTCAAATGTCACATTGATATTACACCTTCCTTATGAGAGTTAGCGGCTGAGGAAAAAATCCGTAGTCACCGAAAGCCATAGCGACATTCTCCGGACTTAGCACTTGTAGCAAGGTTCAGCTGTGTAAGAACAAACCGCTCCAAATTCAAGCGGAGGTGTAGGAGGTGCACAGGGTCACATGTGCCAGTCAGCTGATGCCGACGCACGTTTCACCTCCTCGTCTATTGGTAAAGGCGGGGCTTCGTCAGGGCGTATGAATGGTGTTGGAGACACTCTCTTTTATACTTAATAAGTGGTACCGCCCTTACTGACAGGTGAAAGTTATATGATTCTTCCTCAAAGATTGTAACAGGATCGACATTGTAAACAAAATTACAATTAAACAGTTTTTTCAACAGTTATACAATCACCTAGTTAAAATTTATCAAACTTTATGTGCAATTCATGAATCTTTAGAAAAAGATTTAGAGTGGCCTACGCATCAAAGTTTTTTTAAGTATGCTAAGCATCCAAGGGATGAAATTTATATATTAATAATGTATTAGATTGTACTCATTGTATTTGATTCATGACCATCTTGAGCTAAGATGCAGTGTGCTTGTTGAAAGGAATTGCTGTATCAATAAATTGTAACATATTTACTTAATTACTAGCTGTGTTATTCTTAGTGACAAAAAGAGTGCTGTGTTCCCTGTCTTTTTGGAAACATAATATTTATTTGTTTCTCTCTCTCTTCTTATCTTTTCAATTGTAATATTATTATTAAGGGTCTGCACCAACAGCCCTTAAGGGCCTCATGGTAGGTTTAGTTTAGACTTTACTTTCCCTACTAGTCACTGATTACTGCTAGCATTTGCTTCCCACTTTGTTTTTTGCTTGAATATATACAGTATATCTTAATATGTGTATGTATCTATATATATATTTATATATATATATGTGTATACATGTGTATTTATATGTAAATATGTATATATATATATATATATATATATATATATATACATACATACACTTTTGATCTTTTTCCAAACACCTATAAACATGCAATAACATTTTTATATATTTTATTGTGTTTTGAATAGAAATACTTTACATTTCAATGTTCTTCACATAGATGAAAATCTTATTTTTATTTTAAATATATATTTATATATATATATATATATATATATATATATATATATATATCTTTTTATACAATCTATATCTGTATATATTCATATAGATATATAGGTATAGATATTTTTAAAAATTATATATATATATATATATATATATATGTAGTAAAAAGAACATTTAGTATTTCTTACTTCAGGTATAGCGCTGTTGGTCTAGGGGCAGTGTCAGGTTAGCGCATGAGCGATAACTGTTCGATTATTATTTTTTTTTAAGCATGCCTCATATACAGTAAGTCTGTGACGAGAAGAATTATAGCATGTTTTCTATATCCGAAGTCCTGAAGTTAGCACACCTGATCTCGCGCTAGTTTTTTACTTTCTACTTGTTATACCTACGCTAACACGGCAGTGTAAAAATTTTACTTTGAGTGCACTTAGCTTGTGAGCAAAAAAAATATTCTGCGCACCACTTGTACTCTGACCATATATTTGTAATTTCTCGTATTTTTGACATTTGGACTGTTAATCATCTGATAATTTCAACTATTTATATAGAATTGACAAATTAAAGTATAAAAACAGATACATTTATTTATCTTCGTATTTTTATTTGGAATTTATTTATTAATGTTTGTATATTTATAAAAGCTTATGTCTTGCTGGTTGGAATTAGACAGGTGGCATGATAGAAAATATAGCAGGTTCAGAACGTGGAAATAGCAGGTGAATAATTTACGCCTAGATTTAGAGTTCTGCGTTAGCCGTCAAAACCAGCGTTAGGGGGTCCTAACGCTGGTTTTTACCGCCCGCTGGTATTTAGAGTCAGTCAGGAAAGGGTCTAACGCTCACTTTCCAGCCGCGACTTTTCCATACCGCAGATCCCCTTACGTCAATTGCGTATCCTATCTCTTCAATGGGATCTTTCTAACGCCGGTATTTAGAGTCTTGGCTGAAGTGAGCGTTAGAAATCTAACGACAAAACTCCAGCCGCAGAAAAAAGTCAGGAGTTAAGAGCTTTCTGGGCTAACGCCGGTTCATAAAGCTCTTAACTACTGTGCTCTAAAGTACACTAACACCCATAAACTACCTATGTACCCCTAAACCGAGGCCCCCCACATCGCTGCCACTCTATTAAATATTTTTAACCCCTAATCTGCCGACCGCACACCGCCGCCACCTACATTATCCCTATGTACCCCTAATCTGCTGCCCCTAACATCGCCGACCCCTACATAATATTTATTAACCCCTAATCTGCCCCCCCAACGACGCCGCTACCTACCTACAATTATTAACCCCTAATCTGCCGACCGGACCTCACCGCTACTATAATAAAGTTATTAACCCCTAATCCGCCTCACTCCAGCCTCAAAAACCCTATAATAAATAGTATTAACCCCTAATCTGCCCTCCCTAACATCGCCGACACCTAACTTCAAGTATTAACCCCTAATCTGCCGACCGGACCTCGCCGCTACTCTAATAAATGTATTAACCCCTAAAGCTAAGTCTAACCCTAACACTAACACCCCCCTAAATTAAATATAATTTTAATCTAACGAAATAAAATAAATCTTATTAAATAAATTATTCCTATTTAAAGCTAAATACTTACCTGTAAAATAAACCCTAATATAGCTACAATATTAATAATAATTAAATTGCAGCTATTTTAGGATTAAGATTTATTTTACAGGCAACTTTGTATTTATTTTAACTAGGTACAATAGCTATTAAATAGTTAATAACTATTTAATAGCTACCTAGATAAAATAATTACAAAATTACCTGTAAAATAAATCCCAACCTAAGTTACAATTAAACCTAACACTACACTATCAATAAATAAATTAAATAAACTACCTACAATTACCTACAATTAAATCAACTAAACTAAATTACAAAAAAAACAAACACTAAATTACAGAAAAAAACAAACACTAAATTACAAAAAAATAAAAAAAGATTACAAGAATTTTAAACTAATTACACCTACTCTAAGCCCCCTAAAAAATATAACAAAGCCCCCCAAAATAAAAAAAATGCCCTACCCTATTGTAAAATAAAAATTGTAAAGCTCTTTTACCTTACCAGCCCTTAAAAGGGCCTTTTGCGGGGCATGCCCCAAAGAATTCTGCTCTTTTGCCTGTAAAAAAAAACATACAATACCCCCCCAACATTGCAACCCACCACCCACATACCCCTAATCTAACCCAAACCCCCATTAAATAAACCTAACACTAAGCCCCTGAAGATCTTCCTACCTTGTCTTAACCACGACGGGTATCACCGATCCGTCCAGAAGAGGGTCCGAAGTCTTCCTCCTATCCAGAAAGAAGAGCTCCTCCAGAGGGTCCAAAGTCTTCATCCTATCCGGGCATAAGAGGAGATCCGGACCGGCAGACATCTTCATCCAAGCGGCATCTTCTATCTTCTTCCATCCGGCGCGGAGCAGGACCATCTTCAAGCAGCCGATGCGGAGCCATCCTTCTTTACCGACGGACTAACGATGAATGAAGGTTCCTTTAAGGGACGTCATCCAAGATGGCGACCCTTGAATTCCGATTGGCTGATAGGATTCTATCAGCCAATCGGAATTAAGCTAGGAAAAATCTGATTGGCTGATTGAATCAGCCAATCAGATTGAGCTCGCATTCTATTGGCTGATCGGAACAGCCAAGTGGAATTTTTAGAAGTTTCTATGGAGTGCAGTTCATTAAAGCATGTTATTTTAACAATGCTCTAGGTTAAAAAAAACAGTTAAAGTACCATTCAGGAACCACAGAGCACTTCTGTTTCTGAGCAGAAACTGGCGGTTGTCCAATCAGGGGAGCTAGTCACACACCTGGATTATGCGACTGCCATTGTTAATTGGGTTAGCGGCTGTTTCTGCTTGGGACCATCATTGCTCTGAGATTCCTTAACGGTACTTTAATTGTGTGTTTAAAGACATAGCATTGCAGGTTGGCTAGTGTTTTAATTACATGCTATTTTTCCACAATAATGCCACTTTAAGAACTTTTAATTTCATGTCTAAGTAAGTATGAACTCCAATGCTAATTCTTCTACATCATAAACCATAACAGGTAAGTAGCTAGTACTTAGAGGAACATAATACCCATATGCTAAATCACTTGAAAGTGATGCAGCATAACTGTAAAAAGCTGACATGAAAATATCACCTGAGCATCTCTATGTAAAAAATATATTTTACTTCACAATTTCTTCAGCTCACCTGAGTAAGTGCTGTGTAAACAGTTATACTTCAGCTGCTGTCCAGCTGCAAGCTAAAAAAAAATAGCCAATCAGCAGTGCAGAGGTCGTGGATTTCTTTGCTTTGATCTCATGAGATTTTATAGTAAGCTTTTTTACACTGAATAGGGAAATAACACGACTGTGCTGCACATTCCAGATGCACACTCCCTAGCAAGTCCTGTGACTAGCATCCTGATTGGCTGCTTAAAGTCTCTTTACAGTGTGGTGTTAATACTTGGTGTATTTCTAGATAAAATGTCTTCTTTTATTACATAGAGATGTTCAGGTTATATTTTCTAGTCAGGTGATATGTTCTAGGGATGAAGAACTCAAGGAGAGAAACATAAATATATATATATATATATATATATATATATACTGTATATATTTAGTTTGTTAATCCAGTAAATGCATGGGAATAGACAAATGATTCATTAGTGTCATAGTTGGAGAATCTGTTTTAAGAAAAATTACAGCAGATGATATAATATGAGTGTGGCTAGTAAGTAAGTAGTCCATGAACACCCAAATTTAGTTACATGGGCAATAATGGCGGGGTTGGTTATGAATCACATGACATTATATTCACTCTTATGCTAAAAATAGAGCCTTAAAATAAGATTAGTTTGTAATCATATTTTAAGATGGAAAGTTACATATTAAGGGCCAGATTAGTGAAGTGGAGAGCTAATTAACGTTCCCGCTCGAGCATTAATTGCGCAAGAAGTGAGTTTTTTGCACGCAAAGAGATGAACTTGGAAAATCTTGTGCATGTTCACGTATTACCCAATAGAAGTCAATGGAGGAAGGGCAAAGGCCTCCAATGCACATATATATGTGTACATATGTATTTATGTGTTTATATATGCTTGCCACCCCCACAGGGAGGTTCATTTCTGCTGTTGTCTTGTTTGCATATCTTTCTATAATTAACAGGCAAAAACAGCTATTTTATATGACAAAATAAAAGTAAAGGAGGTATTTGTAATGCATTTAATACACTCTAGTAGATAAAGATTTTACAGTGCATTGTCCCTTTAAGTGTCTGAGGTTGGTTATCTAAAAAGAGTGTGATTTGAAATAGAAGACAACTATGCTTTTTTTTTTTTACAATTTAGTGGTAAACTTGACACTTTTTCTTAGTACACCACTGTCATGGTATATGTGAGGTTAATAAATATATATATTTTAATCATATATCTCCAGATTAATAAATCTGTATTTTTGATCAGACATTTCACTGATCAGAAAAAAAAAATGATTCATTCCTCTCAGACAAACTGACTTCAATCATGTTCAGCTCTTCCCCCATTTAGTATGCAGACAGGATGTCTCCAAAGGCTTGAGCATAACCTTTGAAGCCCCCTCCTGCTGTGTAAAAGGCAGCATTTTGATACATAGAACAGGACACAGGCCCATATATATGGATTTCCTCCAAGAGAAATGCCGATCCGTCTGAAGAAATGTGAGAACTGCAAACATTTTTCAAAGGGAACTGATAATTAGCACAAATTTGTTTTGAGTGACTCAGGCTACGTGGCTGATAACACCAGAATACACAGAGAAAACACAGACAGGTATTATTTAAATTTGTATCCGATAGACTAAGTGATTTATCTGTGAAAGTTCTGGTGTTTTAAGTTAATATTTTATTAGGATAAATTGCAGTTAAATAGCAGAATATATATATTATCCTATTGTTTTATAAACACTGTTTAGAATTGTATTGCTTGGATGTTAAAAGACTTGTATATAAGGCTGGTTTCTTAAGATAAGCGTGTAGGAATTTTGCATAGCATATTTAAATAGTTTTCAAGCGCCTATAATATTATTTAGTTTCCTTTTATTGCAAATATACTTCAATATGTTCATGGATATTAACTAAATAAAAGAATTCAGGTATTTATATTAATTGTATGGTCTAGTAGATGCATGGTTGATTAGGGTTGCTATTTTTTTTTTATATTGTGTTTGTAACCCTGCCATAAACTGATTTATTATTTGGATAGCACTACTAAGATTCTTATAAATATACTGACATAATAATTGGAGGCACTTTTCTGAGATTTAATAATATCCATCATAATTGATATAATATATTTGTAAGTAAATAGAAATTATTATAAAAGAGAAAAAAAAAAAAAAATCATATTTCGATATTAATATTTTGAAGATATAATTTTTTTTTGAAAAGTTGAAATATTAATTTTCATATTTCGAGATTGACATTAATATCTTGAAATATTATTAAAGATTAATTTTGAAAAATTAATAAAAATATTAATTTTTCATATTTCAAAATTAATCAAAAATATTAATTTTTCATATTTTCAAAGTTAATCAAAAATATTGATTTTTCATATTTCGGAATATTAATTTTTCATATTTCAAAATTAATAATATTTTTTTTTTAAATATAAATTTTTTCTCTCTTTTTATTGGCAAAAATTGTATTAGCATTTTAGTTAAATAAATACTAAACCAATACAATAATGTCTGTAGCCAGAAGTGACTCATTTAATTCTATACATAGCAATGAAATTGGTCCCATAACCATACCTATTACTAAAGGTCAGGTCCTTAAGAAAGATATCTTAAGTTACCTTAAAGGAAAGTTTAATATTGCGGGTGAATTAAATGATTTTATGGATATGCTTGAAACTAGGGCTAAAAATATTACCGTTAATAATAATATGTGGAATGAAGAGAATGAATTCTTCCAGGAATTATTAATAATTAATCAATGCGAAGCTCCCAAAAAGCGAGATGAACTAATACTAAAATCCTGGCCCCTTTTAATATACATAATTGACGAAATGTCGTTTTGTGTCACAGACAAACGATTGCAAATACAGGAGCTAGAAAATAGTATTCGTTCCTCGCGCAGACGCGAAGAGGGTTTAAAAATAGCCAAAAATAAAATGGATGAATTTGCCCAAAACCTAACAGCCTTAGATAAGCATAATACAGACTTAATCGCACAGATACAAGATTTAAATAAACAGCTTGTGCAAAGCCAGAGAGAATTAAGCGATTTAAAAAGGTCATATCGCCATAATGAAAACCCCTATATTAGCAATGAGAATAATACAGATAATGCTAACTCCTTTAGCGAACGCGTCAGGGACGAGGTACGAAAATATATAGAACAACATAGACAAATGACCCCTAACGGGTCAGAAGTAGATTTCCCAAATAGACAATCCCCTCAGGATGTAAATCCAGAGGACAGCTGTAGCGCAGCTGATGCGGGGGAGGGAAACTCTAACAGAGAATCCCAAAATAAGTCTGATAAAGTCTATGATTCCCATAAAATAATCACCTTCGTACAACGCGCAGTACCTATATTCTCCAATAAGGGAACAACATCTGTAATTGATCATTTACAGGCTTTTGAAAATGCGTTAGCTATAATGAATGTTACAAGTGAGAAATTGAAAATTGAATTTCTGCCTTGGGTATTTGACAGTAAACATCACAAATTCTTTGTTTCACTAAAGGATATGAATATTCATTCCTGGAATGGGGTAAAACAACAATGCAGAAAAGAATTCGGGCAATATCGCACTAAAACTGCCGCGAAAATAGCGGTATATGGTTTAAAGTGTCGTGCAAATCAGAGTCCAGTCGAATTCCTTTCTGTATTGAAAAATGCGTACAGTATGGCTGAAGATAATGCCAGATTTGATGGCTCAGAATTTGTAAATTTATTTTTTGAAGCATTGCCTACACCCATCAAAATCAACTTAGCTAGAGATTTTGATGAGGACTGCTCATTGGAATGGCTGATCAAAGAGAGTACGAAGTTATACTCTATTCAGCAGTCCAGTGAGCAGGGGGTTAAAAAGGAGTCAAAACCCAAAATTGTGGCAGAAACTAGGGTGTCACCTAGCCCCCTCAATTTAGAGTCTAACAAGAGGACTTATGCAGAGGTGGCCAGTCAAAACAGGCCATCTCCACAGAGGTTTAATTCTGCCCCTCCCCCTACACAGGTTGAGGTGCAGGGAGACTATAACCAAAGTGGGGGACATAATCAGGTGAATAATTACTCACAAAGAGAATACTCACCAAATAATTGGTATCCGCGCAAGGGTAGATACAATAGACGGCGAAGATATTCTCAGGGTAACCAGACACCCCAGGTATATAATGCTCCCCAAAGTACTAATGCTGAACAAGCTGAACCCCAGGGGCAACCACGCCAGAATAGAAATAGTGGCCCTGATTCTGAGGGAACCCAATGGTCCAGGAATCAGTACAATGGGGCACCAAGAGATAGGCCCAGGGGTAGAGGTAACTTGTACAATCAGGTAGATATGCTGTTTACCCAATTAAATCGGTTGAGCGAACAAATCGCTAATATGAGTCAAAAATCTACGGCTCAGCAACCGAACAATACTTTTTTAGGGGTACAGCCAGTGGTCAGCAGTGGACCACAGGCACAGTCATAAATACTGCAGTATCACCTAAAGGGGAGGGGAGAGATATGCAAAATGTAATGATAAATATCAATGATACTAATCATATTCTCTCCCCACAGACCGGAAACGGACAAATTAGCTGTGACGTTGAGCGACCTCATCCGGGAAAAACTAACAAACCTCTTCCCTTGCAGCTCTCTCCTAACCTTATCTCCACAGATGCAGTACAAAAGAATCCAACAGACCCTGTCATAGAGGAAACAGGTAGGTATGAAGGTTCCTCTGCATCGAATGACACGGCGAATTCAGGTAACACGTGGCGAAGCCCACAAATGTATGCTAACGCCAACTTTATGTGTGAAATGGTAGAAACTGCAGGAAGGTATTATGTATTAGTTGAGCTGCAAGATTCAGTCTCCAACCCTATCAGGGGATTAATTGACACTGGGTCACAGGCAACTATCTTATCCCACAGGTACTACACACAGCTAAAGGAGCTAACACCCCACAAACCTAAAATAAAAGAATTTGACGGTTCTCTAATAGGTGTTGGGGGTGACTCTCTAAAAGTCTACGGTACTGCCTGGTTAAAATTTAAATTGGGGAACAGGGTCATAAGACACCCTGTCATTATAGTGGATCTGCCAACTGATCGTTTAATTATTGGTAGTGATCTCCTGAAACGATTAAGCACCATAATTGATTGCATAAATAATGTAATTTGGTCACAAGTTAAACGGCCTATCAATTATGAAAAATCTGGTATATCTCGCACCCGGCATAGCTGTCACGTGGTGGAAGAGAAATCAGATGCTGTGGAGATTCATTTCAGGAATAACTCTGTACCTGAAATCACTATCCTACAAATAGATGATCAGACTCCTTTTAGTGCCTCTGATGGTAATACTTTTAAAATTTCGCCCGGAAAGATAGCAAATATCTCCCTAGATGGCGATATATTAACCATATCACTCCACAAGGGGGATCCTAAAATCCCTAAAGGGGGAGACCATGCTCAATACCTCACAGGGATTGAGAGAGTTAAAGAGGATCTATTTATCCCTATACAAGTACATGACCTTGGTAAAACCAAGTATGCTAAAATAAACTTAAAACAGGAAGCTAGCTATATAAGCGAAGGTTTATTAGCGCAAATAGCTGAACCTAAAGTGATTAAATATCTTTCTCCCCAAGACCACTGTGTCCACAACCTGGATAACAGGTCTGAAAGCTATAACATCACAGCTAAGTGCTTATTATCTATCTCTATAGGAAATAAGTCAGTGAAGCACCTGTTTTTAGTTTTAAATACTCCCCATAATCAAATATACATTGGCAATGATATCTTACATAGATATGCCATACAAATAGATCTGATTAATTCTTGCCTCTGGAGCAGGTTAAAGGGGGACCCTGAAGTATTTCAGGATGAAAATGCAGCCCTAAAATCAAACCAGCAATTGCCATATGCTGTGAATATGCAGGTATCTAGCGATGTTATAATTCCTGCTGGGGCTGATAAATTTC
Organism: Bombina bombina; assembly: GCF_027579735.1. Classification (NCBI taxonomy): domain Eukaryota; kingdom Metazoa; phylum Chordata; class Amphibia; order Anura; family Bombinatoridae; genus Bombina; species Bombina bombina. Next base: position 46,740 of record NW_026512870.1, read on the forward strand.
TTTTACCCTTACAGGTAAAGAGAGGTCAGAAATTAAAAACTTCTGAAACACTGATTTGCCTCTCCCATAGAATACAAAATCTGGGTGTCACAGTAACCTACACTCCTATGGTGAATATTAGAACTGTTCCAATACATATTATTGTGCATAACATGACCCCACAGGATATAACATTATCCAAGGGAACTACCATAGGATATGCACTGGAATCAAGTTATTACACTTTTGGATTCCAGAATAATGTAATTGGGCTAATACCTGAAGGATACTTAACTGAAGAACAATTAATAGAACAATCCTTTGCATCTATGCCAGAGGGTCTATTTAATATTCAGTCCATTTATCCCTTCAGCTCAGAGGAAGGCGTCTGTAAAATTGAAGAAGCCTCTCTAGTGTTTGATCAACCAATCAAACAGCACGATTACCCCAATACCCAGAGTCATGGGAGCAATGTAAATTATAATCAAGGGGATCTCACCTCTAGGTTGGAAGAAGCCTATGAAATAGGACAGCCTGAAATCTTTCCAGGATTTCAGCAAATAGTCGAAGAGCAAATATCCTTAGCTAATGGCTGTTCCAGAGATGATGAACGCCAACAGCTGCGAGAACTCCTGATGAAGTACAAGGATATTTTCGCTAAGGATTCTTATGACTGTGGTACTACAGACTTGCACATTGCAAGGATACAAACAGATCCTAATGCGCCACCTGTATTTGTCAAACAATACAGACTTCCCTTAGCCTCATATGATTCTCTTGCAGAGATCATAAGGAATTTGGAAGAAAGAGGTATTATCAGACAGGTGCACAGCTCTTATAATAATCCTATTCTAGGTGTCCTTAAGCCCAATGGACAATGGCGTTTGTGTGCTGACTTAAGACAGCTAAACAAACGAGTATACATGTCTGGCTGGCCTGTACCATACATTGACCAGTGCCTAGCACAAATGCAGGGATCCAAAATATTCACTGCCATTGATTGTGCACAGGGATATTGGACCATAAAGGTACATGAAGAGGACCAATATAAGCTAGCATTCTCCTTCCAAAAGGTTCAGTATGCATTCCAGAGACTTCCATTTGGATACATAAATTCTGGACATGAATTTGCTGTATTCATGCATAAGGCTATGCCTGACGCACTGGAAAGGGGGACCTTATCTTATGTTGATGATGTTTTAATCAAAAGCACAGACTTTGAAAAACAGATCGCAGAGCTTAAACACGTCCTCAGCCAACTTAAAAGGGCAGGTGTCAAATTATCCCTGCAAAAAGCCCAATGGTGCCGCACTCGTGTAAACTTCTTGGGACATGAAGTTACCTCTGAAGGATTAAATCCCCAAAAGAAAAAGGTGGAAGCTATAGTGAATTCTAAAAACCCAACTAACTTAAAGGAATTGAGATCATTCCTGGGTATGACAAATTATTCTCGCAAATTCATTGATAATTATGCGGAATTAGCTAAACCACTACTACTTCTTCTAAAGAAAGATGTGAAATGGCACTGGAGTGAGTCTCAAGAGACAGCCATCAGAGAGCTGAAGAGAAAACTCACTCAAGCACCTTGCTTAGCGTACCCTGAAGGTGGCAAACCTTTCTTCTTAGAGACAGGTTACACAGATATAAGCATGAGTGCTGTGTTATACCAAAAGCATGATAATTTGAACAAAGCCATTGCTTATGCGAGCAAAAATCTATCCCCAGTAGAAATAAAGTTCAACGATTGCGAAAAAGCCCTCTTATCTACTGTATGGGCTCTACAAAATTTCCGCAGCTATATACAGGGCGAGAAAATTATTGTAGAAACAGCCCACCAGCCTTTGCTATATTTGCAAAGTGAAAGAATAAGAGATGGAAATTTGTCAAATAGCCGCATAACAGCGTGGACTCTTTCCTTGCAAGGCTGGCCATTAGAAATTCGCTACAAACAGAATAAAAAGAATCCAGTTGCACAAGGGCTTGCTGAGCTCCACGACTGTACTGCTAGAGATCCTGGGGAAGAATTATCAGAAGATGATTTTCTGGAAGAACAATTGCTTTCCCCATATAAAATGCACAATGAGGAAAATTGCCAAACATTACCTTGGGTGTATGTTGATGGTTGTTCTTACCATGCCACTATTGATAATGAGCGCAGGTTAGTCGCTGGCATTGGTATAACTGGGGCAAATGGATTCCCAAATATATCTATAGGTTTCAACATTGGACCAAGATCCAGTCAAGTTGCAGAACTAACTGCTGTTTTCAAAACCATTGAAATGGCTATTGAACATGGTATTCATGAATTTGTGATCATAACTGACTCAAATTATGTGCGTGACAGTTTTGTTGAATACCTGCCAACTTGGAAAAGAAATGGCATGCAGAAAAGCAATAACAAACCAGTCAAGCATGGCAAGTTGTTCTGCGAGATTGATAATCTGGTAGTATCCAATGATTTAACCATACACTGGAAAAAGACCAAGGGTCATTCCAGAGTTCTAGGTCCTGATAAGGAAGGCAATGACCTTGCGGATTCATTAGCCAAACAAGGAGCCATAACTGGAGAACTCCTTAATATTGACCACTTAATGGGTGCAATTCAGGTAGAAGCCATTACCAGAAACCAGGCAAAACAACAGAGTGAGCCTAATTTGGTACAATGGAGTCAGGATTCTCCTAGTGAGGACCTGATCACTAGTCAAAAAGAAGACCCCATTGTAGGCATCTTCTATAAACACATAGAAGATCCTGAAAGCAACCCCATCTCAAAAGATGATTGCATTGGCAAAGAAGATCTTAGAATCTTAATAAAATCTAAATCACAATTCAAGTTACAGGATGGTTTGTTAATTAGAACCTCCAAAACTGGCATCCAGCAGTGGGTAGTACCCACCAAGTTCAGGGGTCTAATGCTTCAACATGCCCATGATGCTCCCACATCTGGTCATCGTAGTGCCAAACTCACGTATGAAATATTGCGTGATTACGCTTTTTGGCCACACATCTGTGCCCACAGTTCCAACCCACTGCACCAACACATAGAGCGCCATTGCAGAAAAGGGGGATGGTAATGCCATGGTCAGATATACAAATTGATTTTATTGGCCCAGTAACAAGATCATCAAGAGGTAACAAATACATGTTAACCGTGACATGCCTGTTCACTAAATGGGTAGAATGCATTAGTGCACCTAACAATAGTGCTGAAACATGTGCAGCATTGCTCATCAACCATGTGTTTTCAAGATTTGGTTTGCCCCAAAGAATCGAATCAGATCGGGGGGCCCACTTCACTAGCGAAGTGATGACCAAAATGTGGAAAATACTAGGGGTTAAAAGAAAGCTCCATATTGCTTATAGAGCTGCCTCAAGTGGTGGTGTAGAGCGTTACAACCAGTCCATTGTTAAAATCCTCAAAAAGTTTGTGAGTGAAACAGGTAAAGACTGGGATGTAAAACTACCTCTAGTCTTAATGGCATTGAGAGCAACTCCAAGTAGTGCTACCAAAATGTCACCTTTTGAGCTGATGACTGGTAGAAGAACGGTTCTACCTCAGCATCTGCTGTACCGTACATCAGACCAAAATTTGATAAACGCTGCCAATACACATCAATATGTTGAAAACTTAAGAAAACATCTGCAACATGCCTTTGCATTTGCTCAAAGGAATTTAGAAAGAGCCGCAACTGCCACTAAAACCTATTATGATCTCAAAACATCCAAAAAGGAATATGAAATAAATGATAAAGTTTATCTTTATAACTTTGGAAGAGATCAGGTTAGGGAGAAGAAATTTCTTCCCTCATGGAAAGGTCCTTTCGTCATTACTGACAAAATATCTCCAGTGGCCTATAAAATAAGGATCCCCAAAAATGAAAGTTTCATAGATAAATGGGTCCATATCAATCAATTGCGGGCATGTCATCCCAGATCCCAACTACAAGTCATAGAGGGAGAATGAAGTATCATATCCCCAAATGAACTAAAGACATACTGTAGTTTAAAGATGCCTAACTGATAAACATGAAAGCTCAAAATAACAAACTTTCTTCATAAGGGACTGTCTATGAGGTATATGGTTGATCCTCATCAAATACCATTGACTTTAGACCAATTTAAATACATGTGTCCTACATGTATTTAAAATTGGAAGGGGGATTATGTCATGGTATATGTGAGGTTAATAAATATATATATTTTAATCATATATCTCCAGATTAATAAATCTGTATTTTTGATCAGACATTTCACTGATCAGAAAAAAAAAATGATTCATTCCTCTCAGACAAACTGACTTCAATCATGTTCAGCTCTTCCCCCATTTAGTATGCAGACAGGATGTCTCCAAAGGCTTGAGCATAACCTTTGAAGCCCCCTCCTGCTGTGTAAAAGGCAGCATTTTGATACATAGAACAGGACACAGGCCCATATATATGGATTTCCTCCAAGAGAAATGCCGATCCGTCTGAAGAAATGTGAGAACTGCAAACATTTTTCAAAGGGAACTGATAATTAGCACAAATTAGTTTTGAGTGACTCAGGCTACGTGGCTGATAACACCAGAATACACAGAGAAAACACAGACAAATGCTAAGGTGTTACTCTGAACATACAGCACACAGTAAAGACACATGGCTTACATTATGATTTGAAAACAACTGTAGTTACATTTCAGCATTATAAGAAAATATATATATTTTTAATGGATATGTGACAGTCTTTTATATGATAATAAATATAAACACATTGTATTAAATAGATAATTGCTGCAGGGGATATTTATATAGGAAATAAATTCAGATATACATAGAAATGATATATATGTTTTGAAAACATAAAAGATCTTACTTAGCCTCTATGTTTTTAAGAATATAAATAAATATTTGTGGACCTAAAAGTAAATGATTAATAATACTTGGACCATAGACATATGAATGCTTAAACCATTTCTGATAATTGTTTCCATTTCTATTGCAGGCATCAATTCATATATGCAGAAATTGTCGGAGACATAGAACATATTATATCACATGAAAACATATATAACAGGATATATAAATGCATTTTAAGCTAATAATTAGCAGTATGAAAATACCTTAATATAACAAAATGTTAATAATATAACATATTTGGTATCAGAATAATCAGAAAAAATAACCTAATATTAATCATCTGTAATTGGGGTTATATATGATTAATGGAGAGAGTGTGATCTGATTAAATAACCATTTTATAAGAAAAGAATTAACTTGATTAAAAATGTTAGATATATGTGATGTTTCATATCAAAATGATCAGAAAATTCATAAAACCCTACCCTATCTAAAACAAATATTATGAATAATTGCTGTAGAAAGGTATGGTCTGATTAAATAACCATTTTATGAAAATAATCAACTTACTTAAAAATGTTTAGAAATGTGAAGGTGAATTTGTGTTGTTTGTAAAATGCTGCCACCTGGTGTTGCCACGAGAGAACTACAGCCAGAAAGATTTTTGGCTGTTGGAAATGGGATATCCAGTTATCCAATAGAGGGACAAGGTTTCGAAGGGCCACCCATATTTCACACCAATGATTACAATATATAGTGTATACAGAAGGAAAAAAAGGGGACTGGCTGCAAAGTTTTGTAACTGACTGAAACTGTTTTGCGTGGGACACAGTCAAACTATAAAAACAAAGTGGGCCATACTCTCCTATTCCATTGCAATTACACTTATTTTATATGAGGTGTGAAAAATCTTGAAGTTGGATATCATTTTGGGAAGTTGGATATCATTTTGGTAACGTATATATATAGAGTATAAGAAAAAAAGACTGCTAATTACATGTGATATTTTAAAGTCACTGCAGTTTAAAGATACAGTTTTCTGGGTTTTATAAGATAAGTCATATGCATAGCCTTTACAGTTAATAGATTTAAAGAGCAGATTATACTTTTAAACTGTGTATCATTGTCCTAGATAGCTCTTAGCTTACCTATTTGTATGCAAGCATTTAAAGTAAACAATTGCTATTGCTGAGCCTGGCAGAGTCAAATAAATAAATTGTATTTTAAAGAGGTAAAACCAGCCTAGGTATTATTTAAATTTGTATCCGATAGACTAAGTGATTTATCTGTGAAAGTTCTGGTGTTTTAAGTTAATATTTTATTAGGATAAATTGCAGTTAAATAGCAGAATATATATATTATCCTATTGTTTTATAAACACTGTTTAGAATTGTATTGCTTGGATATTAAAAGACTTGTATATAAGGCTGGTTTCTTAAGATAAGCATGTAGGAATTTTGCATAGCATATTTAAATAGTTTTCAAGCGCCTATAATATTATTTAGTTTCCTTTTATTGCAAATATACTTCAATATGTTCATGGATATTAACTAAATAAAAGAATTCAGGTATTTATATTAATTGTATGGTCTAGTAGATGCATGGTTGATTAGGGTTGCTATTTTTTTTTTTATATTGTGTTTGTAACCCTGCCATAAACTGATTTATTATTTGGATAGCACTACTAAGATTCTTATAAATATACTGACACCACAAAAGACAGAAAACCTTTTAGATGGAGATATGTAGTTTCATGGGTGTCCACAGAAATATTTAAAATGCCCCAAGTACAATTTGCTTGTTGTATACACATGCTGCACATCATGGTGGCTCTTTGGCCTCAAAAGCGTGACTTAGGTGAGTACTTAGATATACAGCATCTCTTGACAAGTTGTTAGTAGATCTGTGGCACAATACGCCATCGAGTTTCGCACCCTGGCACATGAGACCAGTTGGGATGGCAGTGCTCTCAAAGCGGCCTTCAGGAGAGGCCTACATGAGCGCATCAAGGATGAGCTCACTTATCGTGAATTTCCATCTTTCCCTGGATGAATTCATAACACTTTGCATCAGTCTGGATTCTCGCTTTCAGGAGAGACAAGCTGAGAGAGAGAGAAGTCGCAGAATCCTTCCCTCTCGTCCTCCTACCCATCCAGTCTCTATAGACTATCCTCTACCCCTTCAGCACCTCCAGTTACCTCTGAAGAAGAACCCATGGATCTATCTTCCCTTAAGCCCTCTGAATCTGAAAGACAGAGAAGAAGGAGATTAAGACTGTGTTTCTATTGTGGTTCTAATTCACACCAACTCAAGAATTGTGATACACTGTCAGGAAAAGCCAATGCTTAGAGGATAAAAGTGGGGTACCTCTAAGCCTGGCCACTACTAATTCCCCTCACTCTTCTCAGATCCTGGTACATGTTACCCTTACCTTTTTTCCAAACTCTGTCCACGCTCAAGCCTTTATTGATTCAGGGGCAACTGGAAATTTTCTAGATCACCATTTCATGATTCACGCAGGGTTGCCTCTTCTTCAGAAAAAAACAATGTCTTATAATAACCACCATTTCGAATCAGCACCCCTAACCATGACTGTAGGAGTCCTACATACCGAACAGTTGCAGTTTGATGTCATTCATTCTCCTGCACAACCAGTTATCCTTGGTCTTCCTTGGTTACGTAAACACAATCCTCAATTCGACTGGACTAAGGGACAGTTGACCTCCTGGGGTAAATCCTGTTTTCACTCCTGCCTGGCTAAGGTTACTCTGCTGCATCACGTCCCTATAGCCAGTGTTCTGACCCCTTCTAATCTTCCCTCAGTATATGCAGAATTTACGTATGTTTTTTAAAAGAAAGCAGCTGATGTGCTGCCACCTCACCGTCCTTACGACTATAAAATTGACCTCTTTCCTGGAGCCCCACTTACTAAAGGGAGGACTTATCTGCTCTCCAAATCTGAAACCAAGGCCATAGAGGAATATATCCAAGAAAACCTAGCTCAAGGCTTTATTTGCCCTTCCTCTTCTCCTGCCGGGGCTGGCTTCTTTTTTGTAAGTAAAACGGATGGTGGTTTTAGACCCTGTATCGACTACAGAGCCCTAAACAACATTACAATCAAGAATCGTTATCCTATTCCTTTGGTCACTGAATTATATGATTCACTCCAAAATGTTTGCTACTTTACAAAGTTGTATCTACGTGGGGCATACAATCTCATTCATATCTTCCTGGGACATGAGTGGAAGACTGCCTTCAATACGAGATCAGGGCATTATGAATACCTCGTAATGCCTTTTGGGTTGTGCAATGCTCCTGCTGTCTTCCAAGCATTCGTCAGTGATGTCTTCCGTGACCTCCTTAGTCGCACTGTCATTGTCTATTCGGATGACATCCTCAATTTCTCCTCCACCCTGGAGGAGCATCATGAGCATGTAAAACAGGTACTTCTTCGCCTCAGAAACAATTCTCTGATAGCCAAGCTGGAGAAATGTGAGTTTGATCAAGTTCAGATCCAGTTCCTTGGATATGTCATCTCAAAGGAGGGTTTTGCCATGGATCCTACAAAGCTAACCGCAGTTCTGGAATGGCCTCAACCCACCTCATTAAAGGAACTACAGAGATTCTTGGGGTTTTGCAACTATGATCGTAAGTTTATAAAAACTTCTCCCAAATCGTTACTCCACTCACTGAGCTGACCAAATGAAACAGAGACTGCAAGAATTTGCCTCCTGTAGCTGTGGATGCTTTCTCTCATCTGAAAAGGGTCTTTTGTTCTGCTCCTGTGATCCGCCATCCTGATCCTGACCTACAGTTCACTCTAGAGGTTGATGCCTGTCTGACCACTCTGCTGCCTAACCCTTGAATTGCTGAATTGCCTTATTGTTACTGAACTCTGCTTGTCTAACCACTCTGCTGCTTAACCCTTGAATTGCTGAATTGCCTTATTGTTACTGAACTCTGCTTGTCTAACAACTCTGCTGCTTAACCCTTGAATTGCTAATTGCTGGATTGCCTTATTGTAACTTAACTCTGCTTGTCTAACCACCCTGCTGCTTAACCCTTGATTTCCTGGATTGCCTTATTGTTGCTGAAATCTGCCTGTCTGACCATTCTACTGGTTTACCCCTGAACAGTTAAACTGCTGGATTACCTTTTGTTGCTGACCTCTACCTGTTCCTGACCATTCTACTGGTTTACTCCTGAACTGCTATACTGCTGAATTGCCTTTCTGTTGCCGAACTCTGTCTGTCTCTGGTCATTCTCTGCCTTAACCTTATTGCTGTGAAAGACTACCCTGTCTACCGTGAGTACTGCTTACCTCATTTCTTAAACTCACTTTGTTCTGGGATATTTTCTTATCTTTCCACTTGACGCCGGTATAAGAAGACTACTGGCCAAGTTTGGTCTGATAGGGAAATATCCCACGAGCATTACACAAATATGTTGAAAATGGAGAAGTGTAAAGTTTGTAAGCATTGTCTTGTGAGTTAGTAAACTAGAATCCTGTTTACAGGTATAAGCTCACCCTTCCATACTTCTTTTCCAGATAGAACCTGAATGGAACAGGAACTCTATATAAAGCAATAGGTACATGGTAAATAGGTGTAGGGCCAAAGAAGATTCAGAGTCTGTCACAGCCAGGGTCAAACCAGGGAGTCAGTCTGAAAGAAGAAGGATCAGCCAAGGTCAGTGTCAGGTGGAGGCTGAGATAAAAACCAGGATCACAGTCCACACAGATGAAATTGCAGAGGGTCAAAACTAGGAATTAACCCAGAGGTCAAGGAGCAAAAAAGAATCAGGAAGCAGAACAATGAAAGGGGGTCAAGGAGTTAAGGAAAACAGAGGGTTTAAACTCCTGTGTACTCTTCCAAGCTTGTGCATGGAAGCAAGTGACCACCATCTCTGAAGGCCACACAAAAAAAAACACATTGAGGACACAACATTAATTGTGAGACTTAGATAGCTAAGTCCAAAACAACTTGGCTAAAGAAAGTTGTGAAAACCTTAGCTAAATTGTATTATCATTAAAAGTAAAGCATAGCTTTTATTTAAACTTATTAAAAGAAAATGTGGTGATAGTCATTACAATTCATACACACAATTGCCATTCAAACCATATTAAAAACACATTGTCTCAGCCTAGTTAGAATAATCTGGTGCAGAGGTGATATTAGTGCTATATACTGGGATTCTGTGAGTTCAATCAGTCACATAGGTCAATCAAATTAATCTATGCTAACGACTAAGATACTTCAATCCGGGAGATGAATTTACTTTTATCCATCTGTAAACCACAAACCACTGCTGTGTATGAGGTTCTAGGCTGTTAGACAAGCAATTCAAAACATGAAGATAAACTCCATTAGAGGGTCCCATGACACACGTTTCACTAACGCTTCAGAGGATCCTAGAACCTCATGCATAGCAGGGGTTTGTGGTTTACAGATAGATAAAAGTATGCTGTATTTAGTGGTCCTTTAAACTTTAGTAGGCATAAAAATATCCATTAGAGTCTGTGAAGATTTTTGTTATTTAGAAAAAGGAAAGGCTGCAGCTGCTTGAAATTTAAAAGACCTTTATTCTAACATCAAATGCAGGGTCCAACAAATTACAGCAACGTTTCGGACACACACTTAGCCTTTATACACGCATGAATAAGGGCTAAGTGTGTGCTCGAAACGTTGCTATAATTTGTAGGACTCTGCATTTTTGATGTGAGAATAAAGGTCTTTTAAATTTCAAGCAGCTGGAGACTTTCCTTTTTCTATATGTTGATGGGCATGGTAAGCCTACTCCTAAAACTGTCATTTAGTGTGCTGTTTACAAGTATTTTAAGTCATTATTGGATCAGTCACAACTTACTAAGCTTTACTATAATAATATAGATATCAGACATCCCAACCTGCAAAAACTCATTTCAGGGAGGTGACTTCACCCGCTACTGCGCCGCCACACCCCCCCCCCCTCCCCTCCCATCCCATCCCATCCATTTATATATTGGACACCTTGAAACCCTAAATAAGATAGAGACTTATCATTAAAGTAGCTTCCCACTAAAGTCACATTAACCCCTTAATGACCACAGCACTTTTCCATTTTCTGTCCGTTTGGGACCAAGGCTATTTTTACATTTTTGCGGTGTTTGTGTTTAGCTGTAATTTTCCTCTTACTCATTTACCGTACCCCCACATATTATATACCGTTTTTCTCGCCATTAAATGGACTTTCTAAAGATACCATTATTTTCATCATATCTTATAATTTACTATAAAAAAAATATAAAATATGAGGAAAAATTGAAAAAAAATACACTTTTTCTAACTTTGACCCCCAAAATCTGTTACACATCTACAACCACCAAAAAACACCCATGCTAAATAGTTTCTAAATTTTGTCCTGAGTTTAGAAATACCCAATGTTTACATGTTCTTTACTTTTTTTGCAAGTTATAGGGCAATAAATACAAATAGCACTTTGCTATTTCCAAACCATTTTTTTTCAAAATTAGCGCTAGTTACATTAGAACACTAATATCTTTCAAGAATCTCTGAATATCTATTGACATATATATATATTTTTTTAGTAGACATCCCAAAGTATTGATCTAGGCCCATTTTTGTATATTTCATGCCACCATTTCACCGCCAAATGCGATCAAATAAAAAAAATTGTTCACTTTTTCACAAATTTTTTCACAAACTTTAGGTTTCTCACTGAAATTATTTACAAACAGCTTGTGCAATTATGGCACAAATGGTTGTAAATTGTTCTCTGGGATCCCCTTTGTTCAGAAATAGCAGACTTATATGGCTTTGGTGTTGCTTTTTGGTAATTAGAATGCCACTAAATGCCACTGCGCACCACACGTGTATTATGCCCAGCAGTGAAGGGGTTAATTAGGGAGCATGTAGGGAGCTTTTTGGGGTAATTTTAGCTTTAGTGTAGTGTAGTAGACAACCCCAAGTATTGATCTAGGCCCATTTTGGTATATTTCATGCCACCATTTCACCGCCAAATGCGATCAAATTAAAAAAAACGTAACATTTTTCACAATTTTAGGTTTCTCACTGAAATCATTTACAAACAGCTTGTGCAGTTATGGCACAAATGGTTGTAAATGCTTCTCTGGGATCCCCTTTGTTCAGAAATAGCAGACATATATGGCTTTGGCGTTGCTTTTTGGTATTTAGAAGGCCGCTAAATGCCGCTGCGCATCACACGTGTATTATAGCTAGCAGTGAAGGGGTTAATTAGGTAGCTTGTAGGGAGCTTGCAGGGTTAATATCACATTTAGAGTAGAGCTCAGCCTCCCACCTGAAACATCAGACCCCCTGATCCCTCCCAAACAGCTCTCTTCCCTCCCCCACCCCACAATTGTCCCCGCCATCTTAAGTACTGGCAGAAAGTCTGCCAGTACTAAAATAAAAGCTATATTTGGTTTTTTTGTGTGTTTTTAAAAAGGCATATTTACATATGCTGCTGTGTACTATCCCCCCTTATCCCCTAACCTCACTGATCCCCCCCAAACAGCTCTATAACCCTCCCACTCTAACTTAATTTGCGCCATCTTGGGTACTGGCAGCTGTCTGCCAGTACCCAGTTTAGAAGAAAAACATGCTTTTTTTAAATTTTTACTAATTTTTTCTGTAGTGTAGCTTCCCCCCACACCAAACCAACCCCCACCCCTCCACGATCTCTTTTTGTGCTTTTGCACAAACAAGATTTGGGTATTTTTTATTAAATATATTTGCCGTAGTGTAGCGGTTCCCACCCGCTCCCGCCCGTGCACGCGCCCCGCCCGCCACCCTCCGTGCACGCGCGCGCGCCCCGCGCGCGCCCCCTAACGTTCCCGCCCCCAATCCCGCCCCCCTTGACTTCACGGCACCCACCGATGGCCGCCCACCCGCCTCCCAAGCCGGCTCCCACCCACCAACGATACCGGCCATCGATGTCCGGTGCAGAGAGGGCCACAGAGTGGCTCTCTCTGCACCGGAAGGCCATGTAAGGTTATTGCAGGATGCCTCCATATCGAGGCATCACTGCAATAACCGGAAAGCAGCTGGAAGCGATCAGGATCGCTTCCAGCTGCTTTCCACACAGAGGACGTGCAGGGTACGTCCTCAGGCATTAACTGCCTTTTTTTTGAGGACGTACCCTGCACGTCCTCGGTCATTAAGGGGTTAAAAAAAAGTAGCTTTATTGCACAACCACATACAACAAACCTATTTTCCAGTGATCGTACGCTTGTTGAATGCTTAAATATTTTAGAATATGAAGTTTAACTATGTGCAACAAATAAGGTAGCATTTGTGTTTTTATTTTACTAAAATCAGTGGGCTTTTTGGTTACTGATGCATGCTTTGAGGGTTCTATAACGTCCCAGCAACTAAAGGCATTCCTTAAAAAAACACATTTCCGGATTTGGGCCACATTGGATCATGGTACTTGGAGTTTCAGGGAGATTGCATTCCATTTGCTGGAATCAGGGAGCCACTATTACAATCAGGGAGACTCCCTGAACTTCAGGGAGAGTTGGGATGTCTTTATACATATATACTGTATATACAGTATATATATATATATATATATATATATATATATATATATTATACATAAATACAGTATATATATATATATTATACACATATATATATAAAATCACAACTGGAAAGGTTAGTTACCGCATCTGGCCAAATGGGAAAAGCTCAGGCACGACGTCAAGGTCCTTTCCACTGCCTGAGTCCCTAACACAACCACACAATGCAAGCTCACAAAGCCATACAAACTGAGAACAAAGGAGGGGTGCACAGGTATATGTAATCACCCAGAGAAATACAAAACACGGAAGGAGACTGCACTCCAAGACCAGACCGGGTACACATCCCATGACTCAGCAACATCCCAGCCCTGGGTACTTAAATAGCACTCCCAAAAAGCTGTGCTGTCACCAGAGTCACAGGCAGTTAACCCCAGTCCGGAATGGGTGCAAAAAACATAGGGGGATTACAAACAAATAATAATACAACACATAGAGACACCCAGCACCCAGCATTCACCTTGACGTGGTGCCTGAGCTTTTCCCATTTGGCCAGATGCGGTAACTAACCTTTCCAGTTGTGATTTTATCTTAGCTGTGAGCTAGCTGGTGAGTGCTGGGTGTCTCTATGTGTTGTATTATTATTTGTTTGTAATCCCCCAATGTTTCTTGCACCCATTCCGGACTGGGGTTAACTGCCTGTGACTCTGGTGACAGCACAGCTTTTTGGGAGTGCTATTTAAGCATCCAGGGCTGAGATGTTGCTGAGTCATTGGATGTGTACCCGGTCCGGTCTTGGAGTGCAATCTCCTTCCGTGTTTTGTATTTCTCTGGGTGATTACATATACCTGTGCACCCCTCCTTTGTTCTCAGTTTGTATGGCTTTGTGAGCTCGCATTGTGTGGCTGTGTCAGGGACTCAGGCAGTGGAAAGGACCTTGACGTGGTGCCTGAGCTTTTCCCATTTGGCAAGATGCGGTAACTAACCTTTCCAGTTGTGATTTTATCTTAGCTGTGAGCTAGCTGGTGAGTGCTGGGTGTCTCTATGCGTTGTATTATTATTTGTTTGTAATCCCCCTATGTTTCTTGCACCCATTCCGGACTGGGGTTAACTGCCTGTGACTCTGGTGACAGCACAGCTTTTTGGGAGTGCTATTTAAGCACCCAGGGCTGGGATGTTGCTGAGTCATTGGATGTGTACCCGGTCCGGTCTTGGAGTGCAGTCTCCTTCCGTGTTTTGTATTTCTCTGGGTGATTACATATACCTGTGCACCCCTCCTTTGTTCTCAGTTTGTATGGCTTTGTGAGCTCGCATTGTGTGGGTGTGTTAGGGACTCAGGCAGTGGAAAGGACCTTGACGTGGTGCCTGAGCTTTCCCATTTGGCCAGATGCGGTAACTAACCTTTCCAGTTGTGATTTTATCTTAGCTGTGAGCTAGCTGGTGAGTGCTGGGTGTCTCTATGTGTTGTATTATTATTTGTTTGTAATCCCCCTATGTTTCTTGCACCCATTCCGGACTGGGGTTAACTGCCTGTGACTCTGGTGACAGCACAGCTTTTTGGGAGTGCTATTTAAGCACCCAGGGCTGGAATGTTCCTTGACTACGGGTATTACTTTGTAAGTGCAATCCGTTCTATATATGCTTAGATTTTTCAGCCTAATATTTCTGCAACTATTATTATTACTGTACACCTCTTAAACTAATAAATTATTAAGAAAAAATTAAAGCTATATTATTGAATATAAACGGATTTTTGGCAAAGAAAAGCCTAATCCATTTCTAGTTTGCCCCAGGGTTTTCTGATTACCATATATTAAAACAACATTAATTAAAGCTTCATGTTACTTAAATGTGAACGATTTGTTGTTTTTGGAAAATGATTATGTATATGATCTACATTAATAGGTTTGATAATATTGTACCTTTATTTATGTAAACACACTTTTTAACTTATTGCTTACCTCTACTATATGTATATTGGTATACCCCCTTAGGGGTGTGAATTTTTTCTGATCATTGATTGGCTTCTATTTGTTTTAAATATGGCAGCTGAGAGTATGTTTGTATAGCCTGATGAAACAGTGTGGTA
>NW_026512872.1:0-25023 GCF_027579735.1 Bombina bombina
CCCTCCCTCTCTAGTGACTCTTGCGTGGAAGTTCCACATCTTGGGTATTTGCTATCCCATACGTCACTAGCTCATGGACTCTTGCTAATTACATGAAAGAAAACATAATTTATGTAAGAACTTACCTGATAAATTCATTTCTTTCATATTAGCAAGAGTCCATGAGGCCCACCCTTTTTTGTGGTGGTTATGATTTTTTGTATAAAGCACAATTATTCCAATTCCTTATTTTTTGATGCTTTTGCTCCTTTCTTATAACCCCACTTCTTGGCTATTCGTTAAACTGAATTGTGGGTGTGGTGAGGGGTGTATTTATAGGCATTTTAAAGTTTGGGAAACTTTGCCCCTCCTGGTAGGAATGTATATCCCATACGTCACTAGCTCATGGACTCTTGCTAATATGAAAGAAATGAATTTATCAGGTAAGTTCTTACATAAATTATGTTTTTTAAGCTAATTAAACCTATTCTAAGCCCCCTAATAAAATAATAAAGCCCCCCAAAATAAAAAAAATTCCCTACCCTATTCTAAATTAAAAAAAGTTCAAAGCTCTTTTACCTTACCAGCCCTTAAAAGGGCCTTTAGCGGGGCATGCCACAAAGAAAACTGCTCTTTTGCCTGAAAAAAAACCCCACAATACCACCCCCCAACATTACAACCCACCACCCACATGCCCCTAATCTAACCCAAACCCCCCTTAAATAAACCTAACACTACCCCCCTGAAGATCTCCCTACCTTATCTTCACCACGCCGGGCCGAACTCCTCATCCGATCCGGGCGATGTCTATCCAAGCGGCAAAGAAGAAGTCTTCATCCCGGCGATGTCTTTATCCAAGCGGCAAAGAAGAAGTCTTCATCCCGGCGATGTCTTTATCCAAGCGGCAGCAAAGTCTTCTTCCATCCGGCAGCATCTTCCATCAAGCGGCATCTTCAATCTTCTTTCTTCTCTCCACCGACGCGGAGCATCCATCCCAGCCGACGACTGAACTGGGATGGATGCTCCGCGATTGAGCTCTCATTCTATTGGCTGATCGGAACAGCCAATAGAATGAGAGCTCAATCTGATTGGCTGATTGTTTCAGCCAATCGGATTGAACTTGAATCTGATTGGCTGATTCAATCAGCCAATCAGATTTTTCTACCTTAATTCCGATTGGCTGATAGAATCCTATCAGCCAATCGGAATTCGACGGACGCCACCTTGGATGACGTCATTTAAAGGTACCTTATTCGTCGTTCAGTCGTCGGCCGGGATGGATGCTCCGTGTCGGTGGAGCGAAGAAAGAAGATTGAAGATGCCACTTGATGGAAGATGCTGCCGGATGGAAGAAGACTTTGCTGCCGCTTGGATAAAGACATCGCCGGGATGAAGACCTCTTCTTTGCCGCTTGGATAGATATCGCCCGGATCGGATGAGGAGTTCGGCCCGGCGTGGTGAAGTTAAGGTAGGGAGATCTTCAGGGGGGTAGTGTTAGGTTTATTTAAGGGGGGTTTGGGTTAGATTAAGGGTATGTGGGTGATGGGTTATAATGTTGGGGGGTGGTATTGTGGGGTTTTTTTCAGGCAAAAGAGCAGTTTTCTTTGGGGCATGCCCCGCAAAAGGCCCTTTTAAGGGCTGGTAAGGTAAAAGAGCTTTGAACTTTTTTTTAATTTAGAATAGGGTAGGGAAATTTTTTTATTTTGGGGGGCTTTATTATTTTATTAGGGGGCTTAGAATAGTGTGTAATTAGCTTAAAAATCTTGTAATCTTTTTTTTATTTTTTGTAATTTAGTTTAGTTTATTTAATTGTATTTTTAGATAGATATTTGTAGTTTATTTAATTTATTGATAGTGTAGGTGTATTTGTAACTTAGGTTAGGATTTATTTTACAGGTAATTGGGTAATTATTGTAACTAGGTAGCTATTAAATAGTTAATAACTATTTAATAGCTATTACACCTAGTTAAAATAATTAACAATTTACCTGTAAAATAAATATAAACCCTAACATAGCTACAATGTAATTATTAATTACATTGTAGCTATCTTAGGGTTTATTTTATAGGTAAGTATTTTGATTTAAATAGGAATATTTTAGTTTATAATATGAATTAGATTTATTTAATAAGATTTTAGTTAGGGGTGTTAGGGTTAGATAGAGTTAATATAGTTAATATAAATACTATAGTAACTATATTAACCCTAATATAATTAGGGTTAATATAGTTAATATATATAATGTAATAACTATATTAACTATAATATACTTAGGGTTAATATAGATAATATAGCTGGCGGCGGGGTAGGTAGATTAAATTAAGGGTTAATAATTTTAATATAGATGGTGGCGGTGTAAGGGGCTTACATTAGGGGTTAATACTATTAATATAGGTGGCGGCGGTGTAGGGAGGGCAGGTTATAGGGCAAAAGAGCTGTTTACTTTGGGGCAAAGCCCCGCAAAAGGCCCTTTTAAGGGCTGGTAATAGAGATAATTATTTTAGGGGGATTAGATTAGGGGTTAATAATATTAATATAGCTGGCGGCGGTATAGGGGGATTAGATTAGGGGTTAATAATTTTTATATAGGTGGCGGCGGTGTAAGGGGTCAGATTAGGGGATAGATAAGGTAGATTGCGGCGGTGTAAGGGGTTCACATTAGGGGATAGATCAGTTAGAAGGTGGCGGTTTTAGGGACTCACAGTAGGGGGTTCGTTTATGTAGATGGCGGTGGGGTCCGTGAGCGGCGGTTTAGGGGTTAAACACTTTATTAGGGATTGCGTCCGGGGATCGCAGTTGACAGGTAGATAGACATTGCGCATGCGTTAGGTGTTAGGTTTATTTAGCAGCTAGTTTAGAGAGTTACGGGGCTCCAATAGTCAGCGTAAGGTTTTTTACGGCTGCTTTTTGTGGCGAGGTGAAAATGGAGTAAGATTTCTCCATTTTCGCCACGTAAGTCCTTACGCTGTATATTGGATACCAAACTGCGCTGGTTTGGTATACCTGCCTATGGCCCAAAAAACTACGGGCGACGGCAGAAATAATAGCGCGTAACTTCTAGGTTACGCCGTATATAGGATACCAAACCAGCGCAAATATTGGCGTCGCCTGCTTTTGCGGCCGACGATTTTTATCGGATCGAGCCCATTATCTCCCAATGGTCTAAACGAAAAATTAGAATTTGCCTCATTTTTAGGCTAATCCCCTTTCTCTGTCTGCACACCTTCTCCTGTTTCAAAAGTGGGATACCTAAATGCCATTTGAAATATTTAATCATATAAACTATATCTGTCAAGTATCAAATGAATAGATTAGAAATGTATATAATGTAATTAATGAATTTATAAGATATTATGAAATTAATAAAATTGTAGATTATGTGTTTTCTCTTGTAAGGTGTATCCAGTCCACGGATCATCCATTACTTGTGGGATATTCTCATTCCCAACAGGAAGTTGCAAGAGGACACCCACAGCAGAGCTGTCTATATAGCTCCTCCCCTAACTGCCATATCCAGTCATTCTCTTGCAACTCTCAACAAACATGGAGGTAGTAAGAGAGAATTGGTGAAATGTAGCTGTTATTTTACTTCAATCAAAAGTTTATTATTTTTAAATGGTACCGGAGTTGTACTATTTTGTTCCAGGCAGAAAAATAGAAGAATCTGCCTGTGATTTCTATGATCTTAGCAGGTTGTAACTAAGATCCATTGCTGTTCTCACACATGACTGAAGAGAGAGATAACTTCAGCGGGGGAATGGCATGCAGGTTATCCTGCTATGAGGTATGTGCAGTTAAGATTTTTCTAGAAGATGTGAATGCTAGAAAATGCTGCTGATGCCAAATTTATGTAAGGTAAGCCTGAATACAGTGATTTAATAGAGACTGGTATCATGCTTACTTTCTGAGGTAACACTCCTTTATATTTACAATATAAAAAGTTTGCTGGCATGTTTAAACGTTTTTATATATACTTTGGTGATAAAACTTTATTGGGGCCTAGTTTTTTCCACATGTCTGGCTTAAATTTGCCTAGAAACAGTTTCCTGAGGCTTTCCACTGTGTTACTATGAGTGGGAGGGGCCTAATTTAGCGCTTTTTTGCGCAGTAACTTTTACAGACTGAGACATCCAGCTTCCTCCAAGGGTCCCCTGAATGCTATAGGACATCTCTAATGGGCTCTTAGGCTTTCCAAAATCGTTTGTTGGGGAAGGTAGGCCCACAGGAAGGCTGGGGCAGTTTGGTGTGACTGTTAAAAAATGTCTATATTGTTTTTTTGATCCGGTTTTTGAACTAAGGGGTTAATCATCCATTTGCAAGTGGGTGCAATGCGCTGTTAGCTTATTATACACACTGAAAATTTTTTGTTTGATTTACTGCCTTTTTTCACTGTTTTTCAAATTCTGACAAAATTTGTTTCTCTTAAAGGCACAGTACCGTTTATTATATTTGCTTGTTAACTTGATTTAAAGTGTTTTCCAAGCTTGCTAGTCTCATTGCTAGTCTGTATAAACATGTCTGACATAGAGGAAACTCCTTGTTCATTATGTTTAAAAGCCATTGTGGAGCCCCCTCTTGGAATGTGTACCAAATGTACTGATTTCACTTTAAGCAATAAAGATCATATTCTGTCTTTAAAACATTTATCACCAGAGTCATCTGACGAGGGGGAAGTTATGCCAACTAACTCTCCTCACGTGTCAGATCCTTTTACTCCCGCTCAAGGGACTCACGCTCAAATGGCGCCAAGTACATCTAGGGCGCCCATAGCGTTTACTTTACAAGACATGGCGGCAGTCATGGATAATACACTGTCAGCGGTATTAGCCAGACTACCTGAATTTAGAGGAAAGCGAGATAGCTCTGGAGTTAGACAGAGCATACTGACGCTTTAAGAGCTATGTCTGATAATGCCTCACAATATGCAGAAGCTGAAGAAGGAGAGCTTCTTTCTGTGGGTGATGTTTCTGACTCAGGGAAGATGATGCAACCTGATTCTGATATTTCTACATTTAAATTTAAGCTTGAACGCCTCCGCGTGTTACTCAGGGAGGTTTTAGCTGCTCTGAATGACTGTGATACAATTGCAGTGCCAGAGAAATTGTGTAGACTGGATAAATACTATGCAGTGTACTGATGTTTTTCCAATACCTAAAAGGTTTACAGAAATTATTACTAAGGAATGGGATAGACCAGGTGTGCCGTTCTCTCCCCCTCCTATTTTTTGAAAGATGTTTCCAATAGACGCCACCACACAGGACTTATGGAAGACAGTTCCTAAGGTGGAGGGAGCAGTTTCTACTCTAGCAAAGCATACTACTATCCCTGTCGAGGACAGTTGTGCTTTCTTAGATCCAATGGATAAAAGGTTACCTTAAGAAAATGTTTATTCAACAAGGTTTTATCCTACAGCCCCTTGCATGCATTGCTCCTGTCACTGCTGCTGCGGCGTTCTGGTTTGAGTCTCTGGAAGAGGCTTTACAGGTAGTGACTCAATTGGATGACATACTTGACAAGCTTAGAGCACTTAAGCTAGCCAATTTTTTTGTTTCTGATGCCATTGTTGATTTGACTAAACTAACGGCTAAGAATTCTGGTTTTGCTATCCAGGCGCGCAGAGCGCTATGGCTTAAATAATGGTCAGCTGACGTTACTTCAAAGTCTAAGCTGCTTAACATTCCCTTCAAGGGGCAGACCCTATTCGGGCCTGGTGTGAAGGAGATTATTGCTGATATCACTGGAGGAAAAGTTCATGCCCTTCCTCAGGATAGGTCCAAATCAAGGGCCAAACAGTCTAATTTTCGTGCCTTTCGAAACTTCAAGGCAAGTGCGGCATCAACTTCCTCTAATGCAAAACAAGAGGGAGCTTTTGCTCAGTCCAAGACGGTCTGGAGACCTAACCAGACCTGGAATAAGGGTAAGCAGGCCAAAAAGCCTGCTGCTGCCTCTAAGACAGCATGACGGAATGGCCCCCTATCCGATAACGGATCTAGTAGGGGGCAGACTTTCGCTCTTCGCCCAGGCATGGGCAAGAGATGTCCATGATCCCTTGGCGTTGGAAATTATATCCCAGGGATATCTTCTGGACTTCAAGGCTTCCCCCCCAAAAGGGAGATTTCACCTTTCACAATTATCTGCAAACCAGATAAAGAGAGAGGCATTCTTACACTGTGTACAAGACCTCCTAGTTATGGGAGTTATCCATCCAGTTCCAAAGGAGGAACAGGGACAGGGATTTTACTCAAATCTGTTTGTAGTTCCCAAAAAAGAGGGAACCTTCAGACCAATTTTGGATCTAAAGATCTTAAACAAATTCCTCAGAGTTCCATCATTCAAGATGGAGACTATTCGTACCATCCTACCTATGACCCAGGAGGGTCAATACATGACTACAGTGGATTTAAAGGATGCTTATCTTCACATTCTGATACACAAAGATCATCATCGGTTTCTCAGGTTTGCCTTCCTAGACAGGCATTACCAGTTTGTAGCTCTTCCCTTTGGGTTAGCTACAGCCCCAATAATTTTTACGAAGGTTCTGGGGTCGCTTCTGGCGGTCCTAAGGCCGCGGGGCATAGCAGTGGCCCCTTATTTAGACGACATCCTAATTCAGGCGTCAAACTTCCAAATTGCCAAGTCTCATACGGACATAGTGTTGGCATTTCTGAGGTCGCATGGGTGGAAGGTGAACAAGGAAAAGAGTTCTCTATCCCCCCTTACAAGAGTTTCCTTCCTAGGGACTTTGATAGATTCTGTAGAAATGAAAATTTACCTGACGGAGTCCAGGTTATCAAATCTTCTAAATTCCTGCCGTGCTCTTTATTCCATTCCTCGCCCTTCGGTGGCTCAGTGCATGGAAGTAATCGGCTTAATGGTAGCGGCAATGGACATAGTGCCGTTTGCACGCCTACATCTCAGACCGCTGCAACTCTGCATGCTCAGTCAGTGGAATGGGGATTACACAGATTTGTCCCCTCTACTAAATCTGGATCAAGAGACCAGGGATTCTCTTCTCTGGTGGCTATCTCTGGTCCATCTGTCCAAAGGTATGACCTTTCACAGGCCAGATTGGACAATTGTAACGACAGATGCCAGCCTTCTAGGTTGGGGTGCAGTCTGGAACTCCCTGAAGGCTCAGGGATCGTGGACTCAGGAGGAGTCACTCCTTCCAATAAACATTCTGAAACTAAGAGCGATATTCAATGCTCTTCAGGCTTGGCCTCATCTGGCGACAATGAGGTTCATCAGATTTCAGTCGGACAACATCACGACTGTGGCTTACATCAACCATCAAGGGGGAACAAGGAGTTCCCTAGCGGTGTTAGAAGTCTCAAAGATAATTCGCTGGGCAGAGATTCACTCTTGCCACCTATCAGCTATCCATATCCCAGGTGTAGAGAACTGGGAGGCGGATTTTCTAAGTCGACAGACTTTTCATCCGGGGGAGTGAGAACTCCATCCGGAGGTGTTTGCACAATTGGTTCATCGTTGGGGCAAACCAGAACTGGATCTCATGGTGTCTCGCCAGAACGCCAAGCTTCCTTGTTACGGATCCAGGTCCAGGGACCCCAAGGCAATGCTGATAGATGCTCTAGCAGTGCCTTGGTCCTTCATCCTGGCTTATGTGTTTCCACCGTTTCCTCTGCTCCCTCGTCTGATTGCCAAAATCAAGCAGGAGAGAGCATCAGTGATCTTGATAGCGCCTGCGTGGCCACGCAGGACTTGGTATGCAGATCTGGTGGACATGTCATCCTTTCCACCATGGACTCTGCCGCTGAGACAGGACCTTCTACTTCAAGGTCCTTTCAACCATCCAAATCTAATTTCTCTGAGGCTGACTGCCTGGAGATTGAACGCTTGATTTTATCAAAGCGTGGTTTCTCCGAGTCAGTCATTGATACCTTAATTCAGGCACGAAAGCCTGTCACCAGGAAAATCTATCATAAGATATGGCGTAAATATCTTTATTGGTGTGAATCCAAGGGCTACTCATGGAGTAAGGTCAGGATTCCCAGGTTATTATCTTTTCTCCAAGAAGGATTAGAGAAAGGATTGTCAGCTAGTTCCTTAAAGGGACAGATTTCTGCGCTATCTATTCTTTTCCACAAGCGTCTGGCGGATGTCCCAGACGTTCAAGCATTTTGTCAGGCTTTAGTTAGAATCAAGCCTGTGTTTAAACCTGTTGCTCCACCATGGCGTTTAAATTTGGTTCTTAAAGTTCTTCAGGGGGTTCCGTTTGAACGTCTTCATTCCATAGATATCAAACTTTTATCTTGGAAAGTTCTTTTTTTGGTAGCTATTTCCTCGGCTCGTAGAGTTTCCGAGTTATCTGCCTTACAATGTGATTCTCCTTATTTGATCTTCCATGCAGATAAGGTAGTTCTGCGTACCAAACCTGGGTTTTTACCTAAAGTGGTATCTAATAAGAATATCAATCAAGAGATTGTTGTTCCGTCTTTGTGTCCTAATCCTTCTTCAAAGAAGGAACGTCTATTACACAATCTGGACGTGGTTCGTGCTTTAAAGTTTTACTTACAAGCTACTAAAGATTTTCGTCAAACATCTGCTTTGTTTGTTGTCTACTCTGGACAGAGGAGAGGTCAACAGGCTTCGGCAACCTCTTTCTTTTTGGCTAAAAAGCATAATCCGCTTAGCCTATGAGACTGCTGGACAGCAGCCTCCAGAAAGGATTACAGCTCATTCTACTAGAGCTGTGGCTTCCACATGGGCCTTTAAAAATGAGGCTTCTGTTGAACAGATTTGCAAGGCGGCGACTTGGTCTTCGCTTCATACTTTTTCAAAATTCTACAAATTTGATACTTTTGCTTCTTCGGAGGCTATTTTTGGGAGAAAGGTTTTACAGGCAGTGGTACCTTCCGTTTAAGTACCTGCCTTGTCCCTCCCTTCATCCGTGTACTTTAGCTTTGATATTGGTATCCCACAAGTAATGGATGATCCGTGGACTGGATACACCTTACAAGAGAAAACATAATTTATGCTTACCTGATAAATTTATTTCTCTTGTGGTGTATCCAGTCCACTGCCCGCCCTGTCATTTTAAGGCTGGTAGTTTTTAATTTTAAACTACAGTAACCACTGCACCCTATGGTTTCTCCTTTCTCTGTTTGTTTTCGGTCGAATGACTGGATATGGCAATTAGGGGAGGAGCTATATAGACAGCTCTGCTGTGGGTGTCCTCTTGCAACTTCCTGTTGGGAATGAGAATATCCCACAAGTAATGGATGATCCGTGGACTGGATACACCACAAGAGAAATAAATTTATCAGGTAAGCATAAATTATGTTTTTTAACTTTATGAATGAATGTGGTATGTGAGTATCATCAAATTGTATTTATACAGATTAATTGCTAAGAAGTTACTTTTCCGACTATTATGTGTATAACTTGTTGCAAAAAAGTATCCAATATGCCCGGCATTTGAGCCGCTGTGATTGACAGATCTTTCAACGAGTTGCAGCAAGATCACATGGGGCCAATCTCCAATAAAATGGCCCTGTAACTGACGTGACGTTTGCACCCGGAAGAAGCTCCATGCTGCTTCAAAAAAGGAGTGAAACGAGGGTTAAGACTCGTCGGTGTTTTGCAGCGTCTATCAGCGGATCCCTTGCCTGATTCGATATACCCCAGAAGATGACACGTTATGGGAGCAACCTGTAAGGGAGGAGCGGCCGCGTGAAAAAAGACAGTTATCTATATGAACTGTAATCCATAACTAACTTGGCTTGTTAGTACGGTATACCTGTGAAAAAGACGCGGAGATGTACAGCTCCCCCTTTAAATAAGCTCTAACGTTTTACATCACTGTGACGAATAGGGGTATAGATTTGATTCGCCTGGCTTTGAGAATATTTGGGGACGATTTCCCTTCCTTTGGATTACAAATAATATTCATTTATCTTAAATGACACTTAATCCTTTCATTTCTGGTGCACCAGACTAACTCTCGGCCAGTGTGTCTTTACATGCGCTACTATGGGATCCCCTGTATGAATGTGATTTGAATGATTGGATGTATTAAAATTTTTATTATTAAACGTTTTCTATTTTTGACTTAATGAATCTCTAGTGTGCTTTTTTACTAGACAGTTATGCTGATTTTGCCTAGACTTTTAGAAACTCCGTATTGTGGGGTTTCTACTCTCTTCTCTATGCTGTTGTATATCCTTTTTTCTAGGAAGCACCTGTACACCTTTGCATTGCTTATTAGAGTGCTACTCGCCTGCTTGTTGTTGATCAAACTGACTTAGGAACCCCTCTAAATCTACAGTAGGTTTTTGCACCTGCTGCGGTTTTCCAGGTCTTCGAGTTTGTCTTGAAGTGTCGTGATAATTTCTTGTTGAGAAGTGAGCTGTTCGGTTAGTTGTTGGATGTCTTCTTTGATATCATCTTGATTGCTTTCAAGGGTCTCTAATTGAAAACCTAGTGTATGAATATCTTGTTTTATCTCAGCTAGCTCTTCTCTGATACAGGAACACAGACTATGTCCGCCATATCTTGTTTTGAAGGTACATTTTTCAAGATAGTGGCTGAAAGTTGCATGTCCTCTGTTTGTGGCCCCCGGGGTTGTTGATCTTGTGTAGGGGCCGCTGAGGGACTATCTTTCGATTTCTGGTTAGTAGGAGATATATTTGCAGTGCCAGAGCCTTGTAAAAAAGAGAACATTGTGAGAGATTTTCCTATCGCCGGTTTAATCAATTTTTCCTGTTTTAAATTCCTTATAGTTGCCATAGTGAGGAGATATATAGAGGACTAGGTATATGATTGGGTACAAAAGATTGACCTGTTGATAGAATGATTTAAGTTGCATGCAATTCTACTTGTTATTGCCAAGGGAAGTAATTCACTCAAAATATATTTCTTGTGAGTTTTGCCTCAAGTGCTGAGGGTTGCCAGACTGCTGGGATGAAAAAAAAGGGCTTTTAATTTGCCTGCTGCTAATTTGAAGAAAGCCTAAAATTGTATGCAAAGCTTCAGTAGTAAAGTAATAGATTTAGAATGTCTTTCAGTGATCCTCTGGAACTCCTCCTTTATTAGCTCAGCGCTAATGGTAGACTTCAGGGGGCTATTAGGGAGGACTATATAGCCCACTTCGTTATATAGTAGGGTAAGGTAGCTGTGTATGTGCTTACTGATTGCATGTTTCTGGGTTTAGGTCCGGATTTAGGTCAGTTGTAGTCCCAATCCCCGGCCTGGATTTGTGGATGGTGCCCGGATTGTAGGTTGCAGCGTTTTAGCCGTTTTCAGGCAATTTCAGTGGCGGACAGTGGGCAGGAGATAGCGACTATATCTCCTGAGTTGTGGAGAGTGAATGCCCAGCAGATCGCGGCCTGGATGTCACAGGAGTCGCGATCGTTGTTGCGGCCTAGGGAGGTTGGTGTGACCTACTCGGATCTGAGTCGTCTCAAAAGCTGGCGATTTTAGATTGGGGGTGTAGGGAACAAGTTAGGGATCCATCCTGTGTTTGTTTCAGAGGCATTAGCCTCAGGATGGCCAGGATATCCACCGGATAAGAAGGCCTTTGTGGCTGAGCTCCGGAGTTAAGCTGTGCTCATGTCAGCGGCTGGCTCCGGCTATACTTATGAGTTTATGATTGGCTGATGGCTTTTATATAAGACAGGGGACAGGAAAATCAAAGGAAACTTGATATTTGTCAGATAAAATCCTATGTTCGTTTGAAATTCAGTGTTATCTTTTCAAGGTTTCTGTATTTAATGATAATTTTATGGTTTGCTGTTTTTTTTTCTTTTTTTTTTTTTTTAATTTTCTTTTTCTTTTTCAGGTTCAGATTTCATGATCCGTTACCTGTCAAAAGACCCCCAGAGGCATCACATATCTTTCCTCCTAAAATGTATTCTTCATCAAATACTGAAAAAACTGTGCCTTTGATGAACGGTAATATTAAGGGTGTGAAATAGTCCGAGGTTGGGAAGAGGGGGACAATATTTTACTCTTTTTTTTGTTACACAATTTAAACCACAATGCTGCATAGCACATAATTCAACTGACATTTGTCATGAAAACAATACCAATAAAAGGCTAGCAATCTCCATAGTTATGCATTACCACAGTGATTAAAACCAGTAACTTTTATTTCAAAAGAAGCATCACTGTACAATACAACAGTGTTTCGATTAGCTCCCCTTAGTTGTCAGTAAATCAAATCCACAATATTCTCCTTATTTAAGGCACACAGGTGGCAAACATTTTCTAATTTAACCAATTAGTCATTAACACATACATCACTTTAACATTAACTAATACACTGCAGTAAACATTTATTTGTTTTAAATAACAAATGAAAGACCTATAGCAACCCCAAATATTCACGTCACCAATTTTAATTAAATGTATACACAGAAATAAATCATTATCTAATACCAATGAAATTTAGACTAACCTTATTTCATTTAAAATGTGGCTAATCAAGTTCTATATTCATCCCCATGGGTTACATAGTTTCCATTGTAAATATGCAGTATGCTTTTGGAAAGAAACATTCTACTTTTGTTTCCTAACATGATGAAACCAAAGTTGCCTTTACAAAATTAAAATCTTTTAACAAACAGAAACTAGTAAACATTTATTGGCAAGTCTATCTGTAATTTTATGAGACATATTGTCTAATCCTACACAGGCACTTAATTAAGCAGATGGCATAATTAATATTAAAAGTCAATTATAAAGCAATAACGAACTTCTGGACAGTTCTGGTTAAACCATTAATTATAGTAACGTAAAGGGACATTAAACCCAAAAGTTTTCTTTCATGATTCAGATAGAGAATATAATTTTAAACAAAATTCCGATTGAATTCTATTATCTAATTTGCTTTATTCTTTAGATATCATTTGTTGAAGAAATAGCAATGCACATGGGTGAGCCAATCACACGAGGCATCTTTGTGCAGCCGCCAATCAGTAGCTACTGAGCCTATCTAGATATGCTTTTCAGGAAAGCATGTTAAGAGAATGAAGCAAATTAGATAATAGAAGAAAATGGAAATGTTGTTTAAAATTGTATTCTCTATCTGAATCATGAAATATTTTTGGGGGGTTTAATGTAATGCTTACTCCTCTTTGTGTAAAGGGTCTTTTCATATGCAAAAGGAGGGGGGGGGGTCTTATTTCCCACTTGCAGTGGGCTTTCCAGCTACCTTTTCAACAGAGCTAAACTGAGAGCTTCTAAGTAAGTTTTTAAATAGTAGTGTATACTGTCCCTTTAAGCAAAGTAGACAGTGGTAAAAACCTTTATTAACACTAATTATTTATTATTTTTTTCAGCTTAAGAATCTTACTGTATATTTACATGCTTGGAAACTTTGGATCTCTAGGGTTACACTCTTTATAGTATAAGCCAGTAAAAATATTCTCTAATTTCCAATAAATTGTAACAAACACTATCCTTTTTGTGCTTTAATCATTTGTTTATGTTGTTTGTATTCTTAGATGTATCCTGTGTAAATAAACATTATGGGCCAGATTACAAGTGGATCGTTAAATATCTCTTTCGTAAAAGTGATATTTGTGCTCCTCTGAGTAATACCAGCGCACACTAATATTGGGAAGCATTGCATTCGCAAGATCGCGCTTCCATAGGCTTAAATGGGGGCCTCGTTCTGATGCCATCAGAAACGGCAAATTTGCCCATTTGGGGGCGCATGATAAATTAGCGCTCCACTTGTAATCTAGCCCTATACACGTTAAATATCTTATTTAGTGAGGTTAGATGGATAACCTCTTTAAATAAACAATTTGCCCATTTCTTCTAATTATATTCTTTCCACAGCTTCTTTAGAGAATATTCTTTGACTTGTAATTAAAGATTTGTATACTTGGTAGAGGTTTTAATAAGGGAGAGGGGCACTGTCATAGTGTAGCAAACTATTACAGCATAAAAACAACTTCCTTCTTCTGCTGTGGCTAATTAGGGACATATATGAATGATCTGCATCTATGAAGCATTTACTGTGCAGTGTGTAGCAGGGCCAAGGTTCTGAATTCCTCTGAATGCATGTCAGTTTCATTGGGAGCAGCAGAAAAACTACAATATTCTGGTTTTAAATTACAGGAAAAACAGACAAAATAAATAATAAAAAGTTTATAGCAAAGTTTTCCCTCTATGAATAATTAAACATTTTATAGGGACATAGTTTCTGATTACTATATCCCTTTAAAGAGACAGTAAGTCAAAATTCATTATTCAGATAGAGCACTGGTGTTAAAACTTGTCCTCAGGCCTCCCTTACAGGCAACATTTTGAGGATATCCGAACTGGAGCACAGGTGAAATAATTAACTGATTAGTAAACATGGTTATTTTATCTGCTCTCACCCAAGGTAATCCTAAAAAACCTGGCCTGTTGGGGAGGCCTGAGGACAGGTATGAAAACTAGTGAGAGAGAGCATGCAATTTCTATCGTATGATTATAGCCCATGTGGCTCCATAATGTGGGATATAATTCCTGTCACTAGGAGGAGGCCAAGAACCCACACAAGAGCTTAAATTCCATCCTACCTACCTTCTCTCAGTTTCTTTCTTATGACACAGTGAGTCCACAGAATCCTCAATTACTGTTTGAAATAGCACTCCTAGTGAGCAGGAGGCGGCAAAGAGCACCACAGCAAAGCTGTTAAGTATCACTTCCCTTCCCACAAACCCCAGTCATTCTCTTTGCCTCTAGTACAAGGAGGAGTTGAAGTAATAGGTGTCTGATAAGATTCTTCTATCAAGATTTTTTTGTTTTGAAGCCAGGGCAGGATTGCTCTGATCTTTCATCACAATTTTGGTATAGTTGTACTCCACGTTAGTCTCTTCAGGAGGGCTGTGATAGCTTTTAAGCAGTTGGGAACTTGTGAGTTGGGCCTCACTGCATTTTCCTAATAGATTGCTGCCCTGTCAGAATACCAGAGTAGGCTTACTCTGTTCATTCTTTTTTACCCACAGATCTCTGTGAGGAGTGGCATCCTCTCACGCCAGGTCACGTCGTCCTCCTGCCGGACGGCCAGACTGCAGGTAAGTGCCTTTTTGGTCTTCTGGGGCTAGGAGGCTGGCACTGTTTGGGTTAAGGCTCCCTGCTTATCATTTAGGACAAAAAATCCTTCAGGGGTAAGGGTTTTTTGCGGCAGAGTGCAGGCACTGTTTGGCATTTGTTATAGAGACTAGGGGTCAATTTCCTTCAGTCAGGAAGGAGTTAAACCTCTATTGCGGGCTCGGTATTGTTTAAAAATTGCTAAAGGCTTATTGAGGAAAAAAAAAGTTTTATTGCTGGGTGCCGTTCAGGAGAGCACGCTTCTCTAGGCACCATTACTATGGGACTAATATGCCTATTTTTATCTCGCTGTCTCAGTGTAAGCGGAGCGGTAGCTGTTCTTACAGTTCAATGGCCGGTATGTTTATTTTGTTAGGTCTCTTAAGTATAGAGCTGAGGGGGATTTTTCAACAAGGATAAGCGCGATTCAATGTGCGCCCTCTTCCCCATGTGATTGTGGCCCCGCCTCCTTAGTGAAGCGGAGCGGCGCCATTTTAGGGGAATGCTGTTGAGAATTTTACTCCGCCTCGCCGGCTATAGATGATCTTTAAGAGCGGAGCAGCGTTATTAGGCTGCTCTGTACTGAATCTCAATACCAGAGTGTGTTTAAACTTTCAAATCTTTAAATAATACGGTCTCTTGACATGTTTGTATTAATACATACTTTGTTAATAAACAGGGTAGTTTTGATTATCAGTGCTCAGGGAAACTGAATAACGTTTTACAAAATGTTTTCTTTCTTTCATGTAATTGGCAAGAGTCCATGAGCTAGTGACGTATGGGATATACATTCCTACCAGGAGGGGCAAAGTTTCCCAAACCTTAAAATGCCTATAAATACACCCCTCACCACACCCACAATTCAGTTTTACAAACTTTGCCTCCCATGGAGGTGGTGAAGTAAGTTTGTGCTAGATTCTACGTTGATATGCGCTTTGCAGCAGGCTGGAGCCCGGTTTTCCTCTCAGAGTGCAGTGAATGTCAGAGGGATGTGAAGAAGAGTATTGCTTATTTGAATTCAATGGTCTCCTTCTACGGGATCTATTTCATAGGTTCTCTGTTATCGGTCGTAGAGATTTCTTCTCCTACCTCCCTTTTCAGATCGACGATATACTCTTATATACCATTACCTCTACTTATTCTCATTTCAGTACTGGTTTGGCTATCTACTATATGTAGATGAATGTCCTCGGGAAGATAGACTTCTAGTCTATTTTTTATCTTTTCTGGTTTTAGGAAGGTCAAAAGGCTTCTGCCATTTATTTGGCATCTTGCTTAAACTTTTGATTCATCATGCTTATTTGGAGTCGGGTGGATTCCCGCCTCGGAGGATTACGGCTCATTCTACTAGGTAAGTTTCTACTTCCTGGGCTTTTTAAGAATGAAGCTTCTGTTGATCAGATTTGCAAAGCAATGACTTGGTCTTCTTTGCATACTTTTAGTATGTTCTACCATTTTGATGTTTTCTCTTCTTTAGAAGCAGTTTTGGTAGAATGGTACTTCAGGCAGCTGTTTCAGTTTGATTCTTCTGATTATAATTTCAGTTTTTTTCATTATAAAAATTGAAACTTTTTTGATTTGGGTAGTGGATTAATTTTTCAGCGGAATTGGCTGTCTTTATTTTATCCCTCCCTCTCTAGTGACTCTTGCGTGGAAGTTCCACATCTTCGGTATTTGCTATCCCATACGTCACTAGCTCATGGACTCTTGCTAATTACATGAAAGAAAACATAATTTATGTAAGAACTTACCTGATAAATTCATTTCTTTCATATTAGCAAGAGTCCATGAGGCCCACCCTTTTTTTGTGGTGGTTATGATTTTTTTTGTATAAAGCACAATTATTCCAATTCCTTATTTTTTGATGCTTTTGCTCCTTTCTTATCACCCCACTTCTTGGCTATTCGTTAAACTGAATTGTGGGTGTGGTGAGGGGTGTATTTATAGGCATTTTAAGGTTTGGGAAACTTTGCCCCTCCTGGTAGGAATGTATATCCCATACGTCACTAGCTCATGGACTCTTGCTAATATGAAAGAAATAAATTTATCAGGTAAGTTCTTACATAAATTATGTTTTTGTTCTTTTTCAAGAGCTATGCCCCTGTTACATTCTATAGGTAAGGGTCATTAAATAACTTATTTGATTCTAAGTCATTTGGTAGGATTTTGGAACTAAAATCTTTCCTAGGTTCATATGTTTGTTGGCTTGGAAGAACAGATTGCTGTTCTGTACATCTGTCCCTCCTATTTAGAATTAATCTTTAGATTGTTGGAGCCTCTCGCCTCTTATTATTTTCTGAGACAGATTAAAACCTCTGTTTTTTCTGTGCTGAATGTGTAGCTACAGATAGATGTTGCCCTATGAGCCTTATGTTTACCAGGATGATGCTTTTTCAGGCAATGCAACAGTTTTCTCCTTAAATGTCCCAAGCCTCTATGGCGTCAGACGCAGTTCATTGCGGTTCCTCTCAATCTCCTGGAGGAGTATATTTGCCTAAAGAATTGTAGCTCAGGTACACTTTGCGGTATCTGTGGCTTTGTCTGTGTTCCATATATACAGGCAAAATATATTTCTCCAACATAGGTGTGTCCGGTCCACGGCGTCATCCTTACTTGTGGGATATTCTCTTCCCCAACAGGAAATGGCAAAGAGCCCAGCAAAGCTGGTCACATGATCCCTCCTAGGCTCCGCCTACCCCAGTCATTCTCTTTGCCGTTGTACAGGCAACATCTCCACGGAGATGGCTTAGAGTTTTTTAGTGTTTAACTGTAGTTTTTATTATTCAATCAAGAGTTTGTTATTTTAAAATAGTGCTGGTATGTACTATTTACTCTGAAACAGAAAAGAGATGAAGATTTCTGTTTGTATGAGGAAAATGATTTTAGCAACCGTTACTAAAATCCATGGCTGTTCCACACAGGACTGTTGAGAGGAATTAACTTCAGTTGGGGGAACAGTGAGCAGTCTTTTGCTGCTTGAGGTATGACACATTCTAACAAGACGATGTAATGCTGGAAGCTGTCATTTTCCCTATGGGATCCGGTAAGCCATTTTTATTCAGACAGTAAATAAGGGCTTCACAAGGGCTTATTAAGACTGTAGACATTTTCTGGGCTACATCGATTCATATATTACACATATTTAGCCTTGAGGAATCATTTAATCTGGGTATTTTTGTTAAATAATATCGGCAGGCACTGTTTTAGACACCTTATTCTCTAGGGGCTTTCCCTAATCATAGGCAGAGCCTCATTTTCGCGCCGGTATTGCGCACTTGTTTTTGAGCAGCATGACATGCAGTCGCATGTGTGAGGAGCTCTGATACATAGAAAAGACTTTCTGAAGGCGTCATTTGGTATCGTATTCCCCTTTGGGCTTGGTTGGGTCTCAGCAAAGCAGATACCAGGGACTGTAAAGGGGTTAAAGTTAAAAACGGCTCCGGTTCCGTTATTTTAAGGGTTAAAGCTTCCAAATTTGGTGTGCAATACTTTTAAGGCTTTAAGACACTGTGGTGAAATTTTGGTGAATTTTGAACAATTCCTTCATACTTTTTCGCAATTGCAGTAATAAAGTGTGTTCAGTTTAAAATTTAAAGTGACAGTAACGGTTTTATTTTAAAACGTTTTTTGTACTTTGTTATCAAGTTTATGCCTGTTTAACATGTCTGAACTACCAGATAGACTGTGTTCTGAATGTGGGGAAGCCAAGGTTCCTTCTCATTTAAATAAATGTGATTTATGTGACACTGAAAATGATGCCCAAGATGATTCCTCAAGTGAGGGGAGTAAGCATGGTACTGCATAATTCCCTCCTTCGTCTACACGAGTCTTGCCCACTCAGGAGGCCCCTAGTACATCTAGCGCTCCAATACTCCTTACTATGCAACAATTAACGGCTGTAATGGATAATTCTATCAAAAACATTTTAGCCAAAATGCCCACTTATCAGCGTAAGCGCGACTGCTCTGTTTTAGATACTGAAGAGCATGAGGACGCTGATGATAATGGTTCTGAAATGCCCCTACACCAGTCTGAGGGGGCCAGGGAGGTTTTGTCTGAGGGAGAAATTTCAGATTCAGGGAAAATTTCTCAACAAGCTGAACCCGATGTGATTACATTTAAATTTAAGTTGGAACATCTCCGCGCTCTGCTTAAGGAGGTATTATCCACTCTGGATGATTGTGAGAATTTGATCATCCCAGAGAAACTATGTAAAATGGACAAGTTCCTAGAGGTCCCGGGGCTCCCAGAAGCTTTTCCTATACCCAAGCGGGTGGCGGACATTGTAAATAAAGAATGGGAAAGGCCCGGTATACCTTTCGTCCCTCCCCCCATATTTAAAAAATTGTTTCCTATGGTCGACCCTAGAAAGGACTTATGGCAGACTGTCCCCAAGGTCGAGGGAGCGGTTTCTACTTTAAACAAACGCACCACTATACCCATAGAAGATAGTTGTGCTTTCAAAGATCCTATGGATAAAAAATTAGAAGGTTTGCTTAAAAAGATGTTTGTTCAGCAAGGTTACCTTCTACAACCAATTTCATGCATTGTCCCTGTCACTACAGCCGCGTGTTTCTGGTTCGATGAGCTAGTAAAGGCGATCGATAGTGATTCTCCTCCTTATGAGGAGATTATGGACAGAATCCGTGCTCTCAACTTGGCTAATTCTTTCACCCTAGACGCCACTTTGCAATTGGCTAGGTTAGCGGCGAAGAATTCTGGGTTTGCTATTGTGGCGCGTAGAGCGCTTTGGTTGAAATCTTGGTCAGCGGATGCGTCTTCCAAGAACAAACTCCTTAACATTCCTTTCAAGGGGAAAACGCTGTTTGGCCCTGACTTGAAAGAGATTATCTCTGATATCACTGGGGGTAAGGGCCACGCCCTTCCTCAGGATAGGTCTTTCAAGGCCAAAAATAAACCTAATTTTCGTCCCTTTCGTAGAAACGGACCAGCCCCAAGTGCTACGTCCTCTAAGCAAGAGGGTAATACTTCTCAAGCCAAGCCAGCCTGGAGACCAATGCAAGGCTGGAACAAGGGAAAGCAGGCCAAGAAACCTGCCACTGCTACCAAGACAGCATGAAATGTTGGCCCCCGATCCGGGACCGGATCTGGTGGGGGGCAGACTCTCTCTCTTCGCTCAGGCTTGGGCAAGAGATGTTCTGGATCCTTGGGCACTAGAAATAGTCTCCCAAGGTTATCTTCTGGAATTCAAGGGGCTTCCCCCAAGGGGGAGGTTCCACAGGTCTCAATTGTCTTCAGACCACATAAAGAGACAGGCATTCTTACATTGTGTAGAAGACCTGTTAAAAATGGGAGTGATTCATCCTGTTCCATTAGGAGAACAAGGGATGGGGTTCTACTCCAATCTGTTCATAGTTCCCAAAAAAGAGGGAACGTTCAGACCAATATTAGATCTCAAGATCTTAAACAAGTTTCTCAAGGTTCCATCGTTCAAAATGGAAACCATTCGAACAATTCTTCCTTCCATCCAGGAAGGTCAATTCATGACCACGGTGGATTTAAAGGATGCGTATCTACATATTCCTATCCACAGGGAACATCATCGGTTCCTAAGGTTCGCATTCCTGGACAAGCATTACCAGTTCGTGGCGCTTCCTTTCGGATTAGCCACTGCTCCAAGGATTTTCACAAAGGTACTAGGGTCCCTTCTAGCGGTGCTAAGACCAAGGGGCATTGCAGTAGTACCTTACTTGGACGACATTCTGATTCAAGCGTCGTCCCTTCCACAAGCAAAGGCTCACACGGACATAGTCCTGGCCTTTCTCAGATCTCACGGATGGAAAGTGAACGTGGAAAAGAGTTCTCTATCTCCGTCGACAAGGGTTCCCTTCTTGGGAACAATAATAGACTCCTTAGAAATGAGGATTTTTCTGACAGAGGCCAGAAAAACAAAACTTCTAAACTCTTGTCAAACACTTCATTCCGTTCCTCTTCCTTCCATAGCGCAGTGCATGGAAGTAATAGGTTTGATGGTAGCGGCAATGGACATAGTTCCTTTTGCGCGCATTCATCTAAGACCATTACAACTGTGCATGCTCAGTCAGTGGAATGGGGACTATACAGACTTGTCTCCGAAGATACAAGTAAATCAGAGGACCAGAGACTCACTCCGTTGGTGGCTGTCCCTGGACAACCTGTCACAAGGGATGACCTTCCGCAGACCAGAGTGGGTCATTGTCACGACCGACGCCAGTCTGATGGGCTGGGGCGCGGTCTGGGGATCCCTGAAAGCTCAGGGTCTTTGGTCTCGGGAAGAATCTCTTCTACCGATAAATATTCTGGAACTGAGAGCGATATTCAATGCTCTCAAGGCTTGGCCTCAGGTAGCAAAGGCCAAGTTCATACGGTTTCAATCAGACAACATGACGACTGTTGCGTACATCAACCATCAGGGGGGAACAAGGAGTTCCCTGGCGATGGAAGAAGTGACCAAAATCATTCAATGGGCGGAGACTCACTCCTGCCACCTGTCTGCAATCCACATCCCAGGAGTGGAAAATTGGGAAGCGGATTTTCTGAGTCGTCAGACATTACATCCGGGGGAGTGGGAACTCCATCCGGAAATCTTTGCCCAAATTACTCAACTGTGGGGCATTCCAGACATGGATCTGATGGCCTCTCGGCAGAACTTCAAGGTTCCTTGCTACGGGTCCAGATCCAGGGATCCCAAGGCGACTCTAGTAGATGCACTAGTAGCACCTTGGACCTTCAAACTAGCTTATGTATTCCCGCCGTTTCCTCTCATCCCCAGGCTGGTAGCCAGGATCAATCAGGAGAGGGCGTCGGTGATCTTGATAGCTCCTGCGTGGCCACGCAGGACTTGGTATGCAGATCTGGTGAATATGTCATCGGCTCCACCATGGAAGCTACCTTTGAGACGAGACCTTCTTGTTCAAGGTCCGTTCGAACATCCGAATCTGGTCTCACTCCAGCTGACTGCTTGGAGATTGAACGCTTGATCTTATCAAAACGAGGGTTCTCAGATTCTGTTATTGATACTCTTGTTCAGGCCAGAAAGCCTGTAACTAGAAAAGTTTACCACAAAATATGGAAAAAATATATCTGTTGGTGTGAATCTAAAGGATTCCCTTGGGACAAGGTAAAGATTCCTAAGATTCTATCCTTTCTTCAAGAAGGATTGGAGAAAGGATTATCTGCAAGTTCCTTGAAGGGACAGATTTCTGCCTTGTCTGTGTTACTTCACAAAAAACTGGCAGCTGTGCCAGATGTTCAAGCCTTTGTTCAGGCTCTGGTTAGAATCAAGCCTGTTTACAAACCTTTGACTCCTCCTTGGAGTCTCAATTTAGTTCTTTCAGTTCTTCAGGGGGTTCCGTTTGAACCCTTACATTCCGTTGATATTAAGTTATTATCTTGGAAAGTTTTGTTTTTGGTTGCAATTTCTTCTGCTAGAAGAGTTTCAGAATTATCTGCTCTGCAGTGTTCTCCTCCTTATCTGGTGTTCCATGCAGATAAGGTGGTTTTACGTACTAAACCTGGTTTTCTTCCAAAAGTTGTTTCTAACAAAAACATTAACCAGGAGATAGTCGTGCCTTCTTTGTGTCCGAAACCAGTTTCGAAGAAGGAACGTTTGTTGCACAATTTGGATGTTGTTCGCGCTCTAAAATTCTATTTAGATGCTACAAAGGATTTTAGACAAACATCTTCCTTGTTTGTTGTTTATTCTGGTAAAAGGAGAGGTCAAAAAGCAACTTCTACCTCTCTCTCTTTTTGGATTAAAAGCATCATCAGATTGGCTTACGAGACTGCCGGACGGCAGCCTCCTGAAAGAATCACAGCTCATTCCACTAGGGCTGTGGCTTCCACATGGGCCTTCAAGAACGAGGCTTCTGTTGATCAGATATGTAGGGCAGCGACTTGGTGTTCACTGCACACTTTTACCAAATTTTACAAGTTTGATACTTTTGCTTCTTCTGAGGCTATTTTTGGGAGAAAGGTTTTGCAAGCCGTGGTGCCTTCCATTTAGGTGACCTGATTTGCTCCCTCCCTTCATCCGTGTCCTAAAGCTTTGGTATTGGTTCCCACAAGTAAGGATGACGCCGTGGACCGGACACACCTATGTTGGAGAAAACAGAATTTATGTTTACCTGATAAATTACTTTCTCCAACGGTGTGTCCGGACCACGGCCCGCCCTGGTTTTTTAATCAGGTCTGATAATTTATTTTCTTTAACTACAGTCACCACGGTATCATATGGTTTCTCCTATGCAAATATTCCTCCTTAACGTCGGTCGAATGACTGGGGTAGGCGGAGCCTAGGAGGGATCATGTGACCAGCTTTGCTGGGCTCTTTGCCATTTCCTGTTGGGGAAGAGAATATCCCACAAGTAAGGATGACGCCGTGGACCGGACACACCGTTGGAGAAAGTAATTTATCAGGTAAACATAAATTCTGTTTTTCAGATAGTAAGGTTTCTGCTCCATATTTTGCTACACAGGTAGCTCTTTCTCCTGAGTCTGGTGAGGAGGTGAAATTTTCAGATTTGGACAGTATAATTCCTTCATCTGATCCTGAAGTGATTTCCTTCTGATTTATGCTCACTAACATCGTGTCGGGAGGTTTTAGCTTCTTGGATGACACAGGTAACTCTGACGTTCACTGGTCAGTAGAAAAAATAAGTTTCCAAGAAGGCAACGACCCTCAATATATAAAAATTCAAATGTCCATTTTATTAAGTACATATAGTACAAGAATATAAAAACAAGTAGAGCAGCATCAAAAAATGTACAAAAAAGCAACAAGTAAGATCACAGTCTTACGCGTTTCAGCATAGATTTGCCGTAATCATAGACTCATTGTAAATTAGTTACAACATACATTTAAAGAACCAACTCTCACCTGATTGGTACCTTAAAAACATACACCTACTGCTTTAATTAGATAGCTTTACTAGGTCCTAAAGACCTCCCTCTCCCTCTCATCTGTCAATTTATTTTAACTCTTAGTTTCATTTATACAGGTTCATTTCTCTTCAGAACATTTACTCTTTAGAACTCGAGCTTTATGTCATCATCCCCAAAAGGAGAATTCTAGGATAACTACATAATCCTATCATACTAGCTATACAGATTGTTTAAACAGGCTAGTATATATAATCCTATTAAATAAACTTAAAGTAGATTTCTCCAACATAGGTGTGTCCGGTCCACGGCGTCATCCTTACTTGTGGGATATTCTCTTCCCCAACAGGAAATGGCAAAGAGCCCAGCAAAGCTGGTCACATGATCCCTCCTAGGCTCCGCCTACCCCAGTCATTCTCTTTGCCGTTGCACAGGCAACATCTCCACGGAGATGGCTAAGAGTTTTTTGGTGTTTAAATTTAGTTTTTATTCTTCAATCAAGAGTTTGTTATTTTAAAATAGTGCTGGTATGTACTATTTACTCTGAAACAGAAAAGAGATGAAGATTTCTGTTTGTAAGAGGAAAATGATTTTAGCAACCGTTACTAAAATCGATGGCTGTTTCCACACAGGACTGTTGAGATGAATTAACTTCAGTTGGGGGAAACAGTGGGCAGACTTTTGCTGCTTGAGGTATGACACATTTCTAACAAGACTTGGTAATGCTGGAAGCTGTCATTTTCCCTATGGGAACCGG
This sequence comes from Bombina bombina, assembly GCF_027579735.1. Classification (NCBI taxonomy): domain Eukaryota; kingdom Metazoa; phylum Chordata; class Amphibia; order Anura; family Bombinatoridae; genus Bombina; species Bombina bombina. Next base: position 24,666 of record NW_026512872.1, read on the forward strand.
TAAGCCATTTTCTTAGTTTAGTATAAGAATAAAGGGCTTCACAAGGGCTTTAAAGACTGGTAGACATTTTTCTGGGCTAAAACGATTACTTTATAAGTATATTTAGTGGATTATAACTATAAATAGTTCTTTTAATCTTGGGGATGTATTAAAAAAACGGCAGGCACTGTATTGGACACCTTTTTCACTGGGGGCCTTTTCTAGTCATAGGCAGAGCCTCATTTTCGCGCCACTAATGCGCAGTTGTTTTTGGAAAGCAAGGCATGCAGATGCATGTGTGAGGAGCTAAGAACCACTGAAAAAGCTTATTGAAGGCGTCATTTGGTATCGTATTCCCCTCTGTGCTTGGTTGGGTCTC
>NW_026512873.1:12500-30000 GCF_027579735.1 Bombina bombina
AAGCACTTTCATGCTGATAACAGGCTCCAATGTCTGTGCTCAGGAAGAAGGTTCCCTTATTCACTCCAGTTACATCAATACCTGATATCTCTCAGTGCTCTGGTCGTGTCCAGCAGCAGCTGCACAGGAAGTAAATGTCCAGCTGCTGCTGGACACGACCAGAGCACTGAGAGATATCAGGTATTGATGTAACTGGAGTGAATAAGGGAACCTTCTTCCTGAGCACAGACATTGGAGCCTGTTATCAGCATGAACTCATATGTGTTAGGATTTTTTCTTTTTTGCATATTTTTAATGTCAAAGACATCGTATCAACATTGAATCACTGATTGATTGATTTGCACTGACATCACTAACATCACTTTGGATTTCATTTTTTCTCATCTTTTGATAACACATCTTTTTGGAGGGATCTCATCATCACTTTTTTTATCACCATTTTTTTCACATAGAGTGAACACACATTTTTTATCACTTTTTTTTTTTTTTTTTTCCTAATTATTGTATTGGACACTGACCGCACTTGAATCTCATTTTTTTCTTGCACAGTATTGGATTACAATTAAACCAGGAGCATATTATACTGACTGGACTCAATCAAGGTGTTAAACACAACAAACACCCAGTATAAACGGCTATATCACCAGCCACTGACTTTATCACCATTCATATATCGTTTTTAATATTATATTGTACTGCTTTTTACCCTATTTTGTAACATGGATCCATGACTAACTAACAAGTGTATATGGTTTTTTAATGTTTTTTAATATAATCATTGAATGGAATAAATAATATTTAATTTTACACTCTATCAGTTCATTATAGCCTATTTTGGCATTCCCTACCCTAGCCTCAGCCTTCTTTTGGCGCTCACCTCTACCTTGCATATATGACGTCCAAGGTAACACTGTTACTTGTTATTCTCTACTGACCCGAGCTGCATTTAAGATCCCGGTAACCATTTGAGCAATACAAGGTATCCGAAGTTTGAACTGTGTATCTGGGCAAGTGTGCACAACTCGAGAGCGGAACTTTTACTGCAGAGTCAGTTAGTACACTGTGAGGGAAGTTTAAAGGGTGTGAGGTTGGACCTTCATTGTATGTATATCTCCCTTCTACATTGCCAACTACACCAAGAAATTGTGGCCATTCACATGTCAGATGTCAGCTCGATTGGAGGGACATTTATATGCACAGTATTGATATTACCACATTTAATACAGGGAGTGCAGAATTATTAGGCAAATGAGTATTTTGACCACATCATCCTCTTTATGCATGTTGTCTTACTCCAAGCTGTATAGGCTCGAAAGCCTACTACCAATTAAGCATATTAGGTGATGTGCATCTCTGTAATGAGAAGGGGTGTGGTCTAATGACATCAACACCCTATATCAGGTGTGCATAATTATTAGGCAACTTCCTTTCCTTTGGCAAAATGGGTCAAAAGAAGGACTTGACAGGCTCAGAAAAGTCAAAAATAGTGAGATATCTTGCAGAGGGATGCAGCACTCTTAAAATTGCAAAGCTTCTGAAGCGTGATCATCGAACAATCAAGCGTTTCATTCAAAATAGTCAACAGGGTCGCAAGAAGCGTGTGGAAAAACCAAGGCGCAAAATAACTGCCCATGAACTGAGAAAAGTCAAGCGTGCAGCTGCCAAGATGCCACTTGCCACCAGTTTGGCCATATTTCAGAGCTGCAACATCACTGGAGTGCCCAAAAGCACAAGGTGTGCAATACTCAGAGACATGGCCAAGGTAAGAAAGGCTGAAAGACGACCACCACTGAACAAGACACACAAGCTGAAACGTCAAGACTGGGCCAAGAAATATCTCAAGACTGATTTTTCTAAGGTTTTATGGACTGATGAAATGAGAGTGAGTCTTGATGGGCCAGATGGATGGGCCCGTGGCTGGATTGGTAAAGGGCAGAGAGCTCCAGTCCGACTCAGACGCCAGCAAGGTGGAGGTGGAGTACTGGTTTGGGCTGGTATCATCAAAGATGAGCTTGTGGGGCCTTTTCGGGTTGAGGATGGAGTCAAGCTCAACTCCCAGTCCTACTGCCAGTTTCTGGAAGACACCTTCTTCAAGCAGTGGTACAGGAAGAAGTCTGCATCCTTCAAGAAAAACATGATTTTCATGCAGGACAATGCTCCATCACACGCGTCCAAGTACTCCACAGCGTGGCTGGCAAGAAAGGGTATAAAAGAAGAAAATCTAATGACATGGCCTCCTTGTTCACCTGATCTGAACCCCATTGAGAACCTGTGGTCCATCATCAAATGTGAGATTTACAAGGAGGGAAAACAGTACACCTCTCTGAACAGTGTCAGGGGAGGCTGTGGTTGCTGCTGCACGCAATGTTGATGGTGAACAGATCAAAACACTGACAGAATCCATGGATGGCAGGCTTTTGAGTGTCCTTGCAAAGAAAGGTGGCTATATTGGTCACTGATTTGTTTTTGTTTTGTTTTTGAATGTCAGAAATGTATATTTGTGAATGTTGAGATGTTATATTGGTTTCACTGGTAAAAATAAATAATTGAAATGGGTATATATTTGTTTTTTGTTAAGTTGCCTAATAATTATGCACAGTAATAGTCACCTGCACACACAGATATCCCCCTAAAATAGCTAAAACTAAAAACAAACTACTTCCAAAAATATTCAGCTTTGATATTAATGAGTTTTTTGGGTTCATTGAGAACATGGTTGTTGTTCAATAATAAAATTAATCCTCAAAAATACAACTTGCCTAATAATTCTGCACTCCCTGTATTATTGCAAATACATGTTTCAAGTTACAACAGGTGTCACATGTGCTTGTGTCTCTCCATGACATACAAATCAAGGATTACAAATATTTGTAGCAATTTATTATCTTGGGACTGTAACACAACAATATAGCAAAGATATAACAAGATCCTAGAAGTATTATAAAAGTATATGGTCATTCATACAACAACCGGAACAGAGTGAGATGGCCTTGATCCATTAATTTTTTCAATATCTCGGATCTACTGTCTACTACATCTTTCTATATAAAGAACTTTCCTGATTTGTGCAAAAGCTGAACAGTTTTTGCTATTATTTTTGAATACAGGTGGTGCTGGTCTTCACCCCCTGGGGACGCCCTGGGGGTGTTATGGTTATCAATTCATGTTGTAACAATTGTTGACTTTTAATTTTTTTTGTATTGATGTATGGTACGGATATGTATGGTGGATGTGTGGATTTGAGTGAGTTTACATTCAGACTTTCCTGATTCATTATTGTACAGTGTGAAGTAACATATACAATTAAAATCCTTTGTTCAAAGATTTCTAAGACTCGTTGGCTGGGATTTATTTATATTATATATATATATATATATATATATATATATATATATATATATATATATATATATATATCCTCCGTGTGTGTCTGCACTCGCAATGCAATAGGGTAATGAACCAGGGTGCTGAGTCGATAATACAAACAGTCTATTTCAATTCTTTGAACTAAATCCAGTGAGTGCAGTCCCTCATTGAAATAGACTCTATATATATTATTATCACTAAAGAATCAAAAGTAGATTATAGCCAGCACAAAACTTATTTCCAGCTAAATTACTCCACATACTGTGTCATAGAAAAGGAGAGACAAACCCAAACAGTGTTCAAAATTCAAAAATATTTTTATATATAGAAAAGCCAGAGACAACTGACAGTTAGCTTTTTATAAATACATAGGAGCAAAGACTTAGTGCAAATAATGGGGCACCCCAAGGCCTATTTTCACATATTAAACATGCATAAGAAACTTCTTAAAAATTGCAATCAAATTGGCATATCAAGGGTATAACAATAACTTGAATACAGCTCCAAATGAGCAACCGATGGAGATATATTAATTCAGTGTCCCAAATGTAGCAGTATAATTACCGCCATCTTATAAATCATTTCCAGATAGTCCCAGTCCCAAGCAAAATAAATTAGGTCAATTACGGAGTTAACAAAGTCACAATTTGTCTCACCAGACTTGCGATTGACTTCCTCCAGTTGTTAACCTACGGTTACTTGCCCAATTACACGTGTTAGATCCTTGTGCTGCAGTCGGCTCTCCCTGCCGTCAACCTTCTAGTTGGGTACTGCACACTGATCACTTACGTTGTCGGCTTTTCGCAGCGTTCACCAAGCGTCTTGGGTGCTGTTGGTATATTCAAAGTAGCCGGGTGGGAATTCTTTCTTCATCGGTTTGTATCCATTAATTTGTATATCCCATCAGAATTTGCAACAAAGTAGCAGCGCTCCAAACATCAAGATGCTACCGCCCTCATTGAATTCCCAGTGGGCGTAGCAATTGCTTCACGCAACGTACGTTTCACCTGTTAGTGTTCAGGCTTTCTCAAGCGTCATGATTACCTGAGGACATAGTACTGCCTTTTATTCAAAGTAAAGTTATCGTATTGGCCTACGGTGAAATTGGTAAACACAAGCTGTCAGTGGTCTCTGTACTCTGCAATAGCACTCAATTCAAAGCTTTGCATATAAAGAAGTGGGAATCATTGTTGAATGAATAAACAAAAATGTAACCCTAATACTAATATTACCTAAGTCCTCATGTCTAACCTCTCACTTATTTTGAATACATTTTCGCTGCAGTAGAGTGCTAAACATAATTGGCCAAAACATAAATTTAAGAAAAGAAACAAAATTAACTTAGAAAAATTAAAAATTAATAAAAAATAGAAAAATAAAAAATATAACTATAAAGTAATCTTTAATTTTCCAGTAGTTCATCCTTAATCATTGAGGAATGGTGCATAGTTAATCTCTTCGTTAAGTCCCATTGGCTGTAGGGAATTTAAATTAAAAATCCATTTACATTCAGCTTTCAACAGACGATTCTCAATATCGCCACCTCTAGATTTTAGATTAATCAACTCTAAGCCCATCCATCTGAAAGTTGCATCACTACTATTATGGCACTCGGCAAAATGTCTAGCTACTCCACTTGTTTTGGTCCTTTCTTTCAGAATGTCCCTACAGTGTTCCTTGATTCTTTCATGTAGCTCTCTGTACGTTTTTCCGATGTAAAATTTCGGACAAGAACAAGACACAAGATAGACAACCCCCTCGCTTTTACATGTAATATGTCCCTTAATTCTGAAAGTTTTACCCTCAGTGTTAGAGACTTTGTTTCCTTTCATCATAAATTTGCATACAATGCATTTACCACATATGAATGAGCCATTGCGGTGTTTTCTTTTACTCAGCCAATTTTGTTTCATACTTGTTTCAGGATTAACGAAGTGACTATGGACTAGTTTATCCTTTAATGAAGGTGCCCTACAGGCTGTTAGTGACGGACTGGTTCCTACAATTTTCCTTACCTCACTGTCAATAGTTAATACTTTCCAATGTTTACTTAGAATAGATCTAATATCTAACCATTTGTCATTGTAAGTCGAAATGAATCTTACAATGTTTTCTTTTTGTTTGGTATTCCCATACAGTAACTGTTCTCTTGGTGTCTTATAGGCTCGCTGAAAGCCCTTATTAATACTATTAGTAGGGTAGCCACATTTTTGAAATCTCACTTTTTGGTCATGGGCATGCTCTCTAAATTTAGCTATAGTTGAACAATTTCTCAGATGCCTTAAAAATTGGCCAATAGGGATAGAATTAATTTGAGATGGTGGATGATGGCTATCTGCCTGTAATAAAGTATTGGCTGCTGTGGGCTTCCTATATGATTCAGTAACTAATTGATCATTCATTTTGGTAATTCTCAAATCTAGAAAGGTTAATTCGCTATCACTATATGAATATGTAAATTTTAGGTTCCATTCATTCTGGTTCAGATTAACCATAAATTCATGTAGTTCATCAACTGTTCCATTCCATAGTAACAGGGCGTCGTCAATATATCTGATCCACTGATCAATTTTATTTGCAAATTCTATAGGAGAATCCAAAATATTCTCCATCTCCCACTTTCCAAGGTATAAACAAGCATATGTGGGGGCACAACATGCCCCCATTGCTGTTCCCAAAATTTGTCTGTAATACACTTCATCAAATATGAAATAATTGTGTTCCAATAAAAATTTGAGTAACACAATAACAAAATTAGTATGATTTTCATACTTATTAAATACAAGGATTCTACATCTATTGATACTAAGAGGGAGTTAGGGGAGATGACCAGATTATCAAGTTTTTTAAGTACATCTCTGGTGTCCTGAACATATGAAGGAAGGCTAGATAGAAAGGGTCCGAGACACCAGTCAATATATTTCCCTATATTTTCACAAAGGCCTTGTTGGCCAGACACTATCGGCCTCCCGGGGGGTGGAATGACATTCTTATGAAGTTTAGGTATGGTGTAGAACGTCGGTACCACTGGAAAGTCAGTCAGTCATAAATTTAAGTTCATTATTATTGATACAGCCCTCTCTATGGGCTAATCTCAGAAGGCAATCCAAAATCTCTTTATACATATTAGTAGGATCCCTTCGTAGTTTCTCATATTGAGTCACTACCTGTAACTGTCTTTTACATTCCTTAACATAGTCTTGATGATCCAGTAGTACCACGTTCCCACCCTTATCTGATGGCTTAATTGTGATTGTGTTGTCATTCATTAAGTTAAACAAAGCGGTTCTCTCAGTGGTATCCAAATTATCATGATTTCCTGTGGTGTCCATCATATTTTTAATGTCAATTTCCACTAGTTTTAAAAAGTTTGCAAAATTGGATACCATTGAGAGAGAAGGCATATATGATGACTTAGGTTTCAAATTGCTAAAGCCAATATTCAAAGATTCACTTACTTCACCCCCTTCAGATTCTGTCAAAAGTTTCTCTAAATCTAAAAGGGATTGCTGGTCATGCATATCAAGTTTAGTCATATCACCTCTATTTGCATAGATTCTTTTTAATACTACTCGTCACGCAAACAGATGGAGATCTTTAGTAATTACAAATTTATCTGCTTCATTGGTTGGGCAGAAAGTTAAACCTCTCTTTAACAATTTAAGATGATCTTCATTTAAAGTTTTTTTAGAGAGGTTAACCACTTCCATTGTGTTATCATCAGGAACTATTTCCCTTGAGGGGAAATTTTTTAGGGCAGAGGAGACAACTCAGGCAACCAAAAGAAGGAGAGGGGGTAGAAAGCACAAAAAAGGACGATGGAAAGAAAGGGGGTTATTTACTACGGAGCTCACAAACAGTGGAGAAATAGTTCCTGATGATAATAACACAATGGAAGTGGTTAACCTCTCTAACAATTTAAGATGATCTTCATTTAAAGTTTTTTTAAAGAGAGGTTTAACTTTTCTGCCCAACCAATAAAGCAGATAAATTTGTAATTACTAAAGATCTCCATCTGTTTGCGAGACGAGTAGTATTAAAAAGAATCTATGCAAATAGAGGTGATATGACTAAACTTGATATGCATGACCAGCAATCCCTTTTAGATTTAGAGAAACTTTTGACAGAATCTGAAGGGGGTGAAGTAAGTGAATCTTTGAATATTGGCTTTAGCAATTTGAAACCTAAGTCATCATATATGCCTTCTCTCTCAATGGTATCCAATGTTGCAAACTTTGTAAAACTAGTGGAAATTGACATTAAAAATATGATGGACACCACAGGAAATCATGATAATTTGGATACCACTGAGAGAACCGCTTTGTTTGACTTAATGAATGACAACACAATCACAATTAAGCCATCAGATAAGGGTGGGAACGTGGTACTACTGGATCATCAAGACTATGTTAAGGAATGTAAAAGACAGTTACAGGTAGTGACTCAATATGAGAAACTACGAAGGGATCCTACTAATATGTATAAAGAGATTTTGGATTGCCTTCTGAGATTAGCCCATAGAGAGGGCTGTATCAATAATAATGAATTTAAATTTATGACTGACTGACTTTCCAGTGGTACCGACGTTCTACACCATACCTAAACTTCATAAAAATTTCATTCCACCCCCGGGAGGCCGATAATGTCTGGCCAACAAGGCCTTTGTGAAAATATAGGGAAATATATTGACTGGTGTCTCAGACCCTTTCTATCTAGCCTTCCTTCATATGTTCAGGACACCAGAGATGTCCTTAAAAAACTTGATAATCTGGTCATCTCCCCTAACGCCCTCTTAGTATCAATAGATGTAGAATCCTTGTATTTAATAAGTATGAAAATCATACTAATTTTGTTATTGTGTTACTCAAATTTTTATTGGAACACAATTATTTCATATTTGATGAAGTGTATTACAGACAAATTTTGGGAACAGCAATGGGGGCATGTTGTGCCCCCACATATGCTTGTTTATACCTTGGAAAGTGGGAGATGGAGAATATTTTGGATTTTCCTATAGAATTTGCAAATAAAATTGATCTGTGGATCAGATATATTGACGACGCCCTGTTACTATGGAATGGAACAGTTGATGAACTACATGAATTTATGGTTAATCTGAACCAGAATGAATGGAACCTAAAATTTACATATTCATATAGTGATAGCGAATTAACCTTTCTAGATTTGAGAATTACCAAAATGAATGATCAATTAGTTACTGAATCATATAGGAAGCCCACAGCAGCCAATACTTTATTACAGGCAGATAGCCATCATCCACCATCTCAAATTAATTCTATCCCTATTGGCCAATTTTTAAGGCATCAGAGAAATTGTTCAACTATAGCTAAATTTAGAGAGCATGCCCATGACCAAAAAGTGAGATTTCAAAAACGTGGCTACCCTACTAATAGTATTAATAAGGGCTTTCAGCGAGCCTATAAGACACCAAGAGAACAGTTACTGTATGGGAATACCAAACAAAAAGAAAACATTGTAAGATTCATTTCGACTTACAATGACAAATGGTTAGATATTAGATCTATTCTAAGTAAACATTGGAAAGTATTAACTATTGACAGTGAGGTAAGGAAAATTGTAGGAACCAGTCCGTCACTAACAGCCTGTAGGGCACCTTCATTAAAGGATAAACTAGTCCATAGTCACTTCGTTAATCCTGAAACAAGTATGAAACAAAATTGGCTGAGTAAAAGAAAACACAGCAATGGCTCATTCACATGTGGTAAATGCATTGTATGCAAATTTATGATGAAAGGAAACAAAGTCTCTAACACTGAGGGTAAAACTTTCAGAATTAAGGGACATATTACATGTAAAAGCGAGGGGGTTGTCTATCTTGTGTCTTGTTCTTGTCCGAAATTTTACATCGGAAAAACGTACAGAGAGCTACATGAAAGAATCAAGGAACACCGTAGGGACATTCTGAAAGAAAGGATCAAAACAAGTGGAGTAGCTAGACATTTTGCCGAGTGCCATAATAGTAGTGATGCAACTTTTAGATGGATGGGCTTAGAGTTGATTAATCTAAAATCTAGAGGTGGCGATATTGAGAATCGTCTGTTGAAAGCTGAATGTAAATGGATTTTTAATTTAAATTCCCTACAGCCAATGGGACTTAACGAAGAGATTAACTATGCACCATTCCTCAATGATTAAGGATGAACTACTGGAAAATTAAAGATTACTTTATAGTTATATTTTTTATTTTTTTATTTTTTATTAATTTTTAATTTTTCTAAGTTAATTTTGTTCCTTTTCTTAAATTTATGTTTTGGCCAATTATGTTTAGCACTCTACTGCAGCGAAAATGTATTCAAAATAAGTGAGAGGTTAGACATGAGGACTTAGGTAATATTAGTATTAGGGTTACATTTTTGTTTATTCAGTCACCAATGATTCCCACCTCTTGTTATGCAAAGCTTTGAATTGAGTGCTATTGCAGAGTACAGAGACCACTGACAGCTTGTGTTTACCAATTTCACCGTAGGCCAATACGATAACTTTACTTTGAATAAAAGGCAGTACTATGTCCTCAGGTAATCATGACGCTTGAGAAAGCCTGAACACTAACAGGTGAAACGTACGTTGCGTGAAGCAATTGCTACGCCCACTGGGAATTCAATGCGGGCGGTAGCATCTTGATGTTTGGAGCGCTGCTACTTTGTTGCAAATTCTGATGGGATATACAAATTAATGGATACAAACCGATGAAGAAAAAAGTCCCACCCGGCTACTTTGAATATACCAACAGCACCCAAGACGCTTGGTGAACGCTGCGGAAAGCCGACGACGTAAGTGATCAGTGTGCAGTACCCAACTAGAAGGTTGACGGCAGGGAGAGCCGACTGCAGCACAAGGATCTAACACGTGTAATTGGGCAAGTAACCGTAGGTTAACAACTGGAGGAAGTCAATCGCAAGTCTGGTGAGACAAATTGTGACTGTTAACTCCGTAATTGACCTAATTTATTTTGCTTGGGACTGGGACTATCTGGAAATGATTTATAAGATGGCGGTAATTATACTGCTACATTTGGGACACTGAATTAATATATCTCCATCCGTTGCTCATTTGGAGCTGTATTCAAGTTATTGTTATACCCTTGATATGCCAATTTGATTGCAATTTTTAAGAAGTTTCTTATGCATGTTTAATATGTGAAAATAGGCCTTGGGGTGCCCCATTATTTGCACTAAGTCTTTGCTCCTATGTATTTATAAAAAGCCAACTGTCAGTTGTCTCTGGCTTTTCTATATATAAAAATATTTTTGAATTTTGAACACTGTTTGGGTTTGTCTCTCCTTTTCTATGACACAGTATGTGGAGTAATTTAGCTGGAAATAAGTTTTGTGCTGGCTATAATCTACTTTTGATTCTTTAGTGATAATAATTAATAACTTTAGATTACCGTGCACTAATTGGGTCCCTACAGTATTTTTAAAAAGGGGCCTGATTAATACTTTATAGCGAATAGATTATTACCTTAAGCTGGCAATTAATTAAAAAAAAAAAAATAAAAAAAAAAAAATATATATATATATATATATATATATATATATACATACCGGTATATATATAACATAATTTATGTAAGAACTTACCTGATAAATTCATTTCTTTCATATTGGCAAGAGTCCATGAGCTAGTGACATATGGGATATACAATCCTACCAGGAGGGGCAAAGTTTCCCAAACCTCAAAATGCCTATAAATATACCCCTCACCACACTCACAATTCAGTTTAACGAATAGCCAAGCAGTGGGGTGATAAAGAAAGGAGTAGAAAGCATCAACAAAGGAAATTTGGAAATAATTGTGCTTGATACAAAAAATCATAACCACCATAAAAAGGGTGGGCCTCATGGACTCTTGCCAATATGAAAGAAATTAATTTATCAGGTAAGTTCTTACATAAATTAAGTTTTATTTCATGTAATTGGCAAGAGTCCATGAGCTAGTGACATATGGGATATCAATACCCAAGATGTGGAGTCTTCCACTCAAGAGTCACTAGAGAGGGAGGGAATAAAAATAAAAAACAGCCATATTTCGCTGAAAAAATTAATCCACAACCCAAAAAAATAAGTTTATTTTCATTTTTTAAAGAAAAAAACTTAAATCAAAAAGCAGAAGAATCAAACTGAAACAGCTGCCTGAAGAACTTTTCTACCAAAAACTGCTTCCGAAGAAGCAAATACATCAAAATGGTAGAATTTAGTAAATGTATGCAAAGAGGACCAAGTCGCCGCTTTGCAAATCTGATCAACTGAAGCTTCATTCTTAAAAGCCCACGAAGTGGAGACTGATCTAGTAGAATGAGCTGTAATTCTCTGAGGCGGGGCCTGACCCGACTCCAAACATGCTTTATGAATCAAAAGTTTCAACCAAGAAGCCAAGGAAATAGCAAAAGCCTTCTGACCTTTTCTAGGACCAGAAAATAAAACAAATAGACTGGAAGTCTTCCTGAAATCTTTAGTAGCTTCCACATAATATTTCAAAGCTCTTACCACATCCAAAGAATGTAAGGATCTCTCCAAAGAATTCTTAGGATTAGGACACAAAGAAGGGACAACAATTTCTCTACTAATGTTGTTAGAATTCACAACCTTAGGTAAAAATTGAAAAGAAGTCCGCAAAACTGCCTTATCCTGATGAAAAATCAGAAAAGGAGACTCACAAGAAAGAGCAGATAGCTCAGAAACTCTTCTAGCAGAAGAGATAGCCAAAAGGAACAACACTTTCCAAGAAAGTAGTTTAATGTCCAAAGAATGCATAGGCTCAAATGGAGGAGCGTGTAAAGCCTTCAGAACCAAATTAAGACTCCAAGGAGGAGAAATTGATTTAATGACAGGCTTAATACGAACTAAAGCCTGTAGAAAACAGTGAATATCAGGAAGTATAGCAATCTTTCTGTGAAATAAAACAGAAAGAGCGGAGATTTGTCCTTTCAAGGAACTTGCAGACAAACCCTTATCCAAACCATCCTGAAGGAACTGTAAAATTCTAGGAATTCTAAAAGAACGCCAGGAGAATTTATGAGAAGAACACCATGAAATGTAAGTCTTCCAAACTCTATAATAAATCTTCCTAGAGACAGATTTACGAGCTTGTAACATAGTATTAATCACTGAGTCAGAGAAACCTCTATGACTTAGAACTAAGCGTTCAATTTCCATACCTTCAAATTTAATGATTTGTGATCCTGATGGAAAAACGGACCTTGAGATAGTAGGTCCGGCCGTAACGGAAGTGGCCAAGGCGGGCAACTGGACATCCGAACCAGATCCGCATACCAAAACCTGTGTGGCCATGCTGGAGCCACCAGCAACACAAAAGACTGTTCCATGATGATTTTGGAGATCACTCTTGGAAGGAGAACTAGAGGCGGGAAGATGTAAGCAGGATGATAACACCAAGGAAGTGTCAGCGCATCCACTGCTTCTGCCTGAACATCCCTGGACCTGGACAGGTATCTGGGAAGTTTCTTGTTTAGATGAGAGGCCATGAGATCTATCTCTGGAAGCCCCCATATCTGAACAATCTGAGAAAACACATCTGGATGGAGAGACCACTCCCCTGGATGTAAAGTCTGGCGGCTGAGATAATCCGCCTCCCAATTGTCTACGCCTGGGATATGCACCGCAGAGATTAGACAGGAGCTGGATTCCGCCCAGGCAAGTATCCGAGATACTTCTTTCATAGCTTGGGGACTGTGAGTCCCACCCTGATGATTGATATAAGCCACAGTTGTGATATTGTCTGTCTGAAAACAAATGAACGGTTCTCTTTTTAGCAGAGACCAGAACTGAAGAGCCCTGAGAATTGCACGGAGTTCTAAAATATTTATTGGTAATCTCGCCTCTTGAGATTTCCAAACCCCTTGTGCTGTCAGAGATCCCCAAACAGCTCCCCAACCTGAAAGACTCGCATCTGTTGTGATCACAGTCCAGGTTGGGCGAACAAAAGAAGCCCCTTGAACCAAACGATGGTGATCTATCCACCATGTCAGAGAGTGTTGTACATTGGGATTCAAGGATATTAATTGTGATATATTTGTATAATCCCTGCACCATTGATTCAGCATACAAAGCTGTAGAGGTCTCATGTGAAAACGAGCAAAGGGGTTCGCGTCCGATGCCGCAGTCATGAGACCTAAAACTTCCATGCACATAGCCACTGAAGGGAATGACTGAGACTGAAGGAGCCGGCATGCTGCGACCAATTTTAAATGTCTCTTGTCTGTTAGAGACAGAGTCATGGACACTGAATCTATCTGGAAGCCTAAAAAGGTGACCCTTGTCTGAGGAATCAATAAACTTTTTGGTAAATTGATCCTCCAACCATGTTTCCGAAGAAACAACACTAGTTGATTCGTGTGAGATTCTGCAGTATGTAAAGACTGAGCTAGTACCAAGATATCGTCCAAATAAGGAAACACCGCAATACTCTGTTCTCTGATTACAGATAGTAGGGCACCCAGAACCTTTAAAAAGATTCTTGGAGCTGTTGCTAGGCCAAATGGAAGAGCAACAAATTGGTAATGCTTGTCTAGAAAAGAGAATCTCAGAAACTGAAAGTGTTCTGGATGAATCGGAATATGAAGGTATGCATCCTGCAAGTCTATTGTGGACATACAATGTCCTCGCTGAACAAAAGGCAGAATAGTCCTTATAGTCACCATCTTGAAAGTTGGTACTCTTACATAACGATTCAACATTTTTAGATCCAGAACTGGTCTGAATAAATTTTCTTTCTTTGGTACAATGAATAGGATTGAATAAAACCCCAAACCTTGTTCCTGAGGAGGAACTGGCATGATTACCCCTGAAGACTCCAGATCTGAAACACACTTCAGAAAAGCCTGAGCTTTTAATGGATTTACAGGGATGCGTGAGAGAAAAAATCTTCTCACAGGAGGTCTTACTTTGAATCCTATTTGATACCCTTGAGAGACAATGCTCTGAATCCAATGATTTTAGACAGATTTTATCCAAAAATCCTTGAAAAACCTTAATCTGCCCCCTACCAGCTGAGCTGGCATGAGGGCCGCACCTTCATGCGGATTTAGGGGCTGACTTTGGTTTCCTAAATGGCTTGGATTTAATCCAATTTGAGGAAGGCTTCCAATTGGAAGCAGATTCCTTGGGGGAAGGATTAAGTTTTTGTTCTTTATTCTGACGAAAGGAACGAAAACGGTTAGAAGCCTTAGATTTACCCTTAGGTTTTTTTATCCTGAGGCAGAAAGACTCCTTTTCCCCCAGTGATAGTTGAAATAATAGAATCCAACTGAGAACCAAATAAATTATTACCTTGGAAAGAAAGCGATAGTAATCTAGATTTAGATGTCATATCAGCATTCCAAGATTTAAGCCACAAAGTTCTTCTAGCTAAAACAGCTAAAGACATGGATCCAACATCAATTTTGATAATATCAAAAATGGCATCACAAATAAAATGATTAGCATGTTGCAGTAAGCGAACAACGCTAGATATGTCCGAATCCAATTCGTGTTGCGCTAAATTTTCCAACCAGAAAGTTGATGCAGCCGCAACATCAGCCAAAGAAATAGCAGGACTGAGAAGATGACCTGAATATAAATAGGCCTTCCTTAGATAAGATTCAAGCTTCCTATCTAAGGATCCTTAAAGGAAGTGCTATCTTCCATAGGAATAGTGGTACGTTTAGCAAGAGTAGAAATAGCCCCATCAACTTTGGGGATTTTTTCCCAAAACTCTATAGATTTTGCTGGTAAAGGATACAATTTTTTAAACCTTGAAGAAGGAATAATAGAAGTACCTGGCTTATTCCATTCCCTAGAAATCATATCAGAAATAGCCTCAGGAATGGGAAAAACCCCTGGAGAAACCACAGGAGGTTTAAAAACAGCATTTAAACGTTTATTAGACTGAATGTCAGTAGGACTGGTTACCTCAATATCCAAAGTAATTAACACTTCTTTTAATAAAGAACTCATATACTCTATTTTAAATAAATAAGTAGATTTGTCAGTGTCAATGTCTGAGGAAGGATCTTCTGAATCAGATAGATCCTCATCAGAAGAGGATAAATTATTATGTTGTTGGTCATTTGAAATTTCATCAGCTAAATGAGAAGTTTTAAAAGACCTTTTACGTTTATTAGAAGGTGGAAATGCAGACAAAGCCTTCATAATAGAATCAGAAACAAATTCTTTAAAATTTACAGGTATATCATGCACATTAGAAGTTGAAGGAACTGCAACTGGCAATGTACTATTACTGATGGAAACACTATCTGCATGTAAAAGTTTATCATGACAACTATTACAAATGACATTCGGTGGAATAATTTCTACAACTTTACAACAAATGCACTTAGCTTTGGTAGAACCGATGTCAGGCAGCAATGTTCCAGCAGAAACTTCTGAGGCAGGATCAGATTGGGACATCTTGCTCAATGTAAGAGAAAAAAACAACATATAAAGCTAAATGATCTATTTCCTTATATGACAGTTTCAGGAATGGGAAAAAATGCAATAGCATAGGCCTCTGAAAGCAAAAAGCAAGAGGCAAACAAACAAGGGGTATTGAAATAATGAAAAAAATTTGGCGCCAAGTATGACGCACAACGTAACGTAAAGTCTTTTTTTTTTGGCGCCAAAAATGACCGGAAATGACACACTTGCGTCACTAATGACGCCGCCGTGTGAAAGGTCTCGGTGTCACGTATGACGCCGGAAATGACGAAGTTGCGTCATAAGCGTACTTTTTCGCATCAAAATTTTTTCGCACCAAGAATGACGTAATAAAGTTTAGCATTTGACGCACCCACGGGCCTAATACCCGCAATTACAAGAAGTAGTCAATTGAAAAAAGACTAAACCCCAGGTAAGAAATACATTTCTTAAAAATTTTTACATTCCCAAATATGAAACTGACAGTCTGCAGAAGGAAATACATGAACCTGACTCATGGCAAATATAAGTACAATACATATATTTAGAACTTTATATAAATGCATAAAGTGCCAAACCATAGCTGAGAGTGTCTTAAGTAATGAAAACATACTTACCAAAAGACACCCATCCACATATAGCAGATAGCCAAACCAGTACTAAAACAGTTAGTAGAGGTAATGGTAATTTGAGAGTATATCATCGATCTGAAAAGGGAGGTAGGAGATGAATCTCTACGAGCGATAACAGAGAACCTATGAAATAGATCCCCGTTAGGGAAATCATCGTATTCAAATAAGTGATACTCCCGTCACGTCCCTCTGACATTCGCTGTACTCTGAGAGGAATCGGGCTTCAACAATGCTGAGAAGCGCATATCAACGTAGAAATCTTAGCACAAACTTACTTCACCACCTCCATAGGAGGCAAAGTTTGTAAAACTGAATTGTGGGTGTGGTGAGGGGTGTATTTATAGGCATTTTGAGGTTTGGGAAACTTTGCCCCTCCTGGTAGGATTGTATATCCCATATGTCACTAGCTCATGGACTCTTGCCAATTACATGAAAGAAATATTTGTATATATATGTATATATATGTATAAGGCAAATAATTTCAAGCACACTCTGGACTTCTGACAACAAGAGCAAAATTTATTGTAGTGACGTTTCGGGACCAAAACTGTCCCTTCTTCTGACAAACAAACAGTGCAAAAATCAAACTTAAATAGGCCCATCAGACCCTCCCCTATGTTGCCACCAATCACAGGTGACCGTGTGCAAAAAACTAAAGACCAAACCAAAATAAGGTATGAATAAGTGATAACAAACAAATGTGTAGTTGTAAATGTGTAAAAGTGTCACAAAATATCAACATAAATATCTGTATTAATATTGTGTAAACTTCATATATCTAAGTGAACTCTGATCACACAAATCAAATTGCAAAAAAATTATTGCAGGTTCCAAGAATAAATATCGGAGATTCACCCCTCCATATAAGTGCACAAAATGGATTCTACCACTACACAAGGTAAACACCCCTCACCATTGATAGGTTCTAATGCACAGTCAAAACAATTCTGTCAAATGTGCATATAAGGGTCATCTACTCATAGTATCAAAATACTCCTCATACTGTGAATTATCCGTGCATCTATCACAGAGATTTCAAACCGCATT
>NW_026512873.1:37500-51313 GCF_027579735.1 Bombina bombina
TCATTTGGGAGGAAATACAAGTATACACTTATATCTCAATCTGACATTTCTTATGGTTGTGTGATTGCTCACACTCATTCAGGACTATTTTTTCCTTTTTCTTTTAACTTGCAAGTTTTATTTTTTCACTATTTATTTTTTCACCATTGATTGTTATATCCTTTGATTATTATTGCACAAAATTTGAAGATCGTTAATTTACAATTGTTGTATTAAGGTTGTTCACACTGTTCTTTGATTATCGTTTGAAAGGTTTGTTTTTCAACAATTTTTCCAAAAATGTTTTAACACTTTATTTGAAGACACGACTACTTTTTGGTACCTTTTTGGCATTTTTATTCACATATAGTTTATTTGAAGATATCCACCAACTGCCAACATAAACACATTCATATTGCACATATCCATTAACCATATGATGCGAAATACATTCATTCAACAGCAGACAGACCACTACACAATAATTGTGTCTCAAGCATAAATATCTTTACTAAACAACTCACACAGCCAGATATTCCACACGATTGAACCTTCACTGTCATATGGAAAGACTGTCTAAGTTAAGAATTGTTTTTATCTGAAAATTGGTTTTAACTTATTGTAAAATCTTGGATCCTTGATTATTATTTTACTGGTTTAATGGAATGTTAATTTTTATATGATTTTTATTGATATTGTTTGAATAAATTGACATATATTTTTTATAAATCTTGGACCCGGCCATTTGTTCTTTGGCGCTTTAATTACTTCCTTTCTGATTATTCATTTGTTTGACCGCTAGGGGTCAATTTATTAGAGCAAAGGGTCCCATAGCATTAGGCGCTTAGTGTTAACCTATACTTTACTACGGAGGTACATGATCAATCAGCATTGATCTTAGACTTGATACGCCATGGTTACATTTGGCGAAGTGGCGTGCTACTGGCTGTTCCGAGTCCCATTTGTTGAGTGCTTCCCGGATTGCACAACAGTGGTTAGCCATCCTGTCCCTGAAGCTCCTCACCGTCTTGCCGATATAGACCAAAGAACATTGGCAGATTAACATATATATGACGTATGTACTCGTGCATGTTAATCTGCATACATACTCATATTTTATACATATTTAAATAAACAGAAGTGCTTAACCAGAAACAAAACAGTTGATATTCATCTCTGGTTTAGCACTTCTCTTTCTATAAATATGAGTATGGTATAATACCCTGGTGAATACAAGGCGATTCCTTGTTTTTTTGGACCCATATAAGTGGTTCGAGGGAAAGGGGTAGATAAATAAAGAATAGACTTGTGATGTAGAACTGTATTTATAGGGATCTGCTATATATATATATATATATATATATATATATATATATATATATATATATATATATATATATATATATATATATATATATATATATATATATAGAGTATGTACAGGTTACTTATGTACAATCATGCTCAGTATATATCATATTTACACAAAGGGTCAGTAACATCACATTAACATATGTGTTTGTCCTAACCTGAAATCATTATACTCCCAACACTAAATACAAGAATGGGCACAAGATCCCACATGTCATATATGGAAAATAAATTGCCTATATTTGAGTCCTCATATATACAGGCAATGTCCTTATATACAGGCAGTGTCGGACAACATATGGGCAGTGGCAGAGTAGTGACCTGATTTACAGAGGATCACACCCCCATATACAGTATTAGCATTGTCCAGAGAATTGCACCTTTTACACACACTGTCTGAGAAAGCCATCACCTCAAAGTATATGCACCAATTGGCAGAGCATTAGCCCTTAAATATCCACAGTCTGACAGAGCATTGCACCCGCACACTAATATACATCCAGCTGCTGCTCCTGATATCCACAGTCTGTCAGAGCATTGCACCCGCACACTAATATACATCCAGCTGCTGCTCCTGATATCCACAGTCTGTCAGAGCATTGCACCCAGCTTCTGGTAAAGCATCAGACGCGCACATTTACTAAACATATGAGAAGGTAAAACACTTATATACATCCAGCTTCAGATCCTGATAGGTGACACTGAGCTCAGGGAGTGTGTGGCACATGAGGGTCATCATCTGGCTGAGCTGTCAGAGGATGGGGGGTCCCGGTCAGAATCTTCTGGATCCTCATTACAAGCAGAGTCACTGCTGGCAGGGGGAGACCTGCGAAGAAAAGAGAGTGACCGTAAATTTGGGATCAGGTGGCACTACTGAAAGCAAGAATACTAAATGCAAGGACAGTAAAATAACCGCCCTGGTATGTAGGATAAAATGGCAAAACTGAAATATGACTCTACCGTGCAAAGGTAACCACAGCTCCCACCAGCATAAAAACACTTAATACACAAAACCATGGCAATAACATTAACCACTAAATCTGTAAAAAAAAATACAATTCTTTAATAAGTGTCCAGATGAGCATCGGTAACAAACACAACAGAAATGGTGCTGCATGTCCAACTCAGTAGTGAAACTACTTACAGTACAGCTGGAGATACAGACAGTGTTAATTTCGTCGACTAAAACTAGACTAAAATGACTATAAAACTAAAGAAATTCTGATGACTAAAATACGACTAAAACTAAAATGACATTTTAGTCAAAAGACTATGACTAAAACTAAATCAAAATGACATTTTAGTCAAAAGACTATGACTAAAACTAAATCAAAATTTGCTGACAAAAACATTTTATGCAAGTTGTTATAATCAATCCATATCTAATTACTGCTCTTTTGTAAAATTTACGAAACTTAATTTTATTAAATTTTAAGATAAATAAAGACATGTTATATACCACAACAGTTAAATCTGTTAAATCTGTATTGCATGTTCAAACCTTAATACCATAAATAAAAACAGGTTAATAAACCTTTACTCCAGGAGTATATAATGAGTTTGGAAGTTCTAGAGCAGCGCTAATATCGTTGCCGAAACTTTTTCGAATCAATTGATCCTTCCTATAGAAATAAGCATAACCCACAAGTATGGGTTTAAGTTATGCTGTGCCTGTGCTATCTGCAGAAACTTTTTGTTGTGTTGAGTTACTTGATACTTGTTTTAATTATTAACAGAGAACTGTTAAAGGTTTTATATTGGGTAATATGTTCAATTTAGCCAATACAGTTTACAGTTTTTTTTTATATTTTAAAGTTGCACTTCTGTTTTTTTATGAAACTTGGTTTTATTTAATTGTAAGTTTAATAAAGATGTTACATATCACAACGGCTAAATCTGTGTCTATATTGCATGTTTAAACCTTAATACCATAAATATTAACAGGTATTATGTTTACTCCTGGAGTATGTAATCAGTTTGCAAATGATAGAGAAATGCTTAAATAACATTACACTTTAACTAAACCCCTTAGATTTTAGTTGACTAAAATCTACTGGGATTTAGTCGACTAAAATCTACTGAAAATTCAGTCGACTAAAACTAGACTAAAACTAAAACAATTCAGATGACTAAAATACGACTAAAACTAAAATGGCATTTTAGTCAAAAGACTAAAACTAAGACTAAATTGAAATTTGCCGTCAAAATTAACACTGGATACAGATCATAGTCATAGATCTACCCAATAGACCAGAATCTGTCTAACCACATTACCTCTGCAGCCTCCTAGCAATCAGCTCAGGAACAAGGGAACACACCCTGCAATATCGCCTTTGCACCCATATAATATGAAGACTACAGCCTCTAGAAATCAGCTGAGGAGCCAGTGATTATACCCTGTAATATAACATCTGTAGCCTCTAGAAATCAGCTGAGGAGCCAGTGATTATATCCTGTAATATAACATCTGTAGCCTCTAGAAATCAGCTGAGGAGCCAGTGATTATACCCTGTAATATAACATCTGTAGCCTCTAGAAATCAGCTGAGGAGCCAGTGATTATACCCTGTAATATAACATCTGTAGCCTCTAGAAATCAGCTGAGGAGCCAGTGATTATATCCTGTAATATAACATCTGTAGCCTCTAGAAATCAGCTGAGGAGCCTGTGATTATACCCTGTAAAATAACATCTGTAGCCTCTAGAAATCAGCTGAGGAGCCAGTGATTATACCCTGTAATATAACACCTGTAGCCTCTAGAAATCAGCTGAGGAGCAAGTGATTATACCCTGTAATATAACATCTGTAGCCTCTAGAAATCAGCTGAGGAGCCAGTGATTATACCCTGTAATATAACACCTGTAGCCCCGGAAATCAGCTGAGGAGCCAGTGATTATACCCTGTAATGTAACATCTGTATCCTCTAGAAATCAGCTAAGGAGCCAGTGATTATACCCTGTAATATAACATCTGTAGCCTCTAGAAATCAGCTGAGGAGCCAGTGATTATACCCTGTAATATAACATCTGTAGCCCCTGGAAACCAGCTGAGGAGCCAGTGATTATACCCTGTAATATAACATCTGTAGCCTCTAGAAATCAGTTGAGGAGCCAGTGATTATACCCTGTAATATAACATCTGTAGCCCCAGGAAATCAGCTGAGGAGCCAGTGATTATACCCTGTAATATAACATCTGTAGCCTCTAGAAATCAGCTGAGGAGCCAGTGATTATACCCTGTAATATAACACCTGTAGCCTCTAGAAATCAGCTGAGGAGCCAGTGATTATACCCTGTAATATAACATCTGTAGCCCCAGGAAATCAGCTGAGGAGCCAGTGATTATACCCTGTAATATAACATCTGTAGCCTCTAGAAATCAGCTGAGTAACCAGTGATTATACCCTGTAATATAACACCTGTAGCCTCTAGAAATCAGCTGAGGAGCCAGTGATTATACCCTGTAATATAACACCTGTAGCCTCTAGAAATCAGCTGAGCCAGTGATTATACCCTGTAATATAACACCTGTAGCCTCTAGAAATCAGCTGCGGAGCTAGTGATTATACCCTGTAATATAACAAATGAAGCCTCTAGAAATCAGCTGAGGAGCCAGTGATTATACCCTGTAATATAACATCTGTAGCCTCTAGAAATCAGCTGAGGAGCCAGTGATTATACCCTGTAACATAACATCTGTAGCCTCTAGAATTCAGCTGAGGAGCCAGTGATTATACCCTGTAATATAACATCTGTAGCCCCGGAAATCAGCTGAGGAGCCAGTGAATATACCCTGTAATACAACATCTGTAGCCTCTAGAAATCAGCTGAGGAGCCAGTGATTATACCCTGTAATATAACATCTGTAGCCTCTAGAAATCAGCTGAGGAGCCAGTGATTATACCCTGTAATATAACATCTGTAGCCCCAGGAAATCAGCTGAGGAGCCAGTGATTATACCCTGTAATATAACATCTGTAGCCTCTAGAAATCAGCTGAGGAGCCAGTGATTATACCCTGTAATATAACACCTGTAGCCTCTAGAAATCAGCTGAGGAGCCAGTGATTATACCCTGTAATATAACAACTGTAGCCTCTAGAAATCAGCTGAGGAGCCTGTAATTATACCCTGTAATATAACAACTGTAGCCTCTAGAAATCAGCTGAGGAGCCAGTGATTATACCCTGTAATATAACATCTGTAGCCTCTAGAAATCAGCTGAGGAACCAGTGATTATACCCTGTAATATAACATCTGTGGCCTCTAGAAATCAGCTGAGGAGCCTGTGATTATACCCTGTAATATAACATCTGTAGCCTCTAGAAATCAGCTGAGGAGCCAGTGATTATATCCTGTAATATAACATCTGTAGCGTCTAGAAATCAGCTGAGGAGCCAGTGATTATACCCTGTAATATAACATCTGTAGCCTCTAGAAATCAGCTGAGGAGCCAGTGATTATACCCTGTAATATAACATCTGTAGCCTCTAGAAATCAGCTGAGGAGCCAGTGATTATACCCTGTAATATAACATCTGTAGCCTCTAGAAATCAGCTGAGGAGCCTGTGATTATACCCTGTAATATAACATCTGTAGCCCCCGGAAATCAGCTGAGGAGCCTGTGATTATACCCTGTAATATAACATCTGTAGCCTCTAGAAATCAGCTGAGTAGCAAGTGATTATACCCTGTAATATAACATCTGTAGCCTCTAGAAATCAGCTGAGGAGCCTGTGATTATACCCTGTAATATAACACCTGTAGCCTCTAGAAATCAGCTGAGGAGCCAGTGATTATACCCTGTAATATAACATCTGTAGCCTCTAGAAATCAGCTGAGGAGCCAGTGATTATACCATGTAATATAACACCTGTAGCCTCTAGAAATCAGCTGAGGAGCCAGTGATTATACCCTGTAATACAACATCTGTAGCCTCTAGAAATCAGCTGAGGAGCCAGTGATTATACCCTGTAATATAACATCTGTAGCCTCAAGAAATCAGCTGAGGAGCCAGTGATTATACCATGTAATATAACACCTGTAGCCTCTAGAAATCAGCTGAGGAGCCAGTGATTATATCCTGTAATATAACATCTGTAGCCCCGGAAATCAGCTGAGGAGCCAGTAATTATACCCTGTAATATAACATCTGTAGCCTCTAGAAATCAGCTGAGGAGCCTGTAATTATACCCTGTAATATAACAACTGTAGCCTCTAGAAATCAGCTGAGGAGCCAGTCATTATACCCTGTAATATAACACCTGTAGCCTCTAGAAATCAGCTGAGGAGCCAGTAATTATACCCTGTAATATAATATCTGTATCCTCTAGAAATCAGCTGAGGAGCCAGTGATTATACCCTGTAATATAACATCTGTAGCCTCTAGAAATCAGCTGAGGAGCCTGTAATTATACCCTGTAATATAACAACTGTAGCCTCTAGAAATCAGCTGAGGAGCCTGTGATTATACCCTGTAATATAACATCTGTAGCCCCGGAAATCAGCTGAGTAGCCAGTGATTATACCCTGTAATATAACATCTGTAGCCTCTAGAAATCAGCTGAGGAGCCAGTGATTATACCCTGTAATATAACATATGTAGCCCCGGAAATCAGCTGAGGAGCCAGTGATTATACCCTGTAATATAACAACTGTAGCCCCCGGTAATCAGCTGAGGAGCCAGTGTTTATACCCTGTAATATAACATCTGTACACTCTAGAAATCAGCTGAGGAGCCTGTGATTATACCCTGTAATATAACAACTGTAGCCTCTAGAAATCAGCTGAGGAGCCAGTGATTATACCCTGTAATATAACATCTGTAGCCTCTAGAAATCAGCTGAGGAGCCAGTGATTATACCCAGTAATATAACAACTGTAGCCTCTAGAAATCAGCTGAGGAGCCAGTGATTATACCCTGTAATATAACATCTGTAGCCTCTAGAAATCAGCTGAGGAGCCAGTGATTATACCCTGTAATATAACATCTGTAGCCTCTAGAAATCAGCTGAGGAGCCTGTGATTATACCCTGTAATATAACATCTGTAGCCCCCGGAAATCAGCTGAGGAGCCAGTGATTATACCCTGTAATATAACATCTGTAGCCTCTAGAAATCAGCTGAGGAGCCAGTGATTATACCCTGTAATATAACATCTGTAGCCCCTGGAAATCAGCTGAGGAGCCTGTGATTATACCCTGTAAAATAACATCTGTAGCCTCTAGAAATCAGCTGAAGAGCCAGTGATTATACCCTGTAATATAACATCTGTAGCCTCTAGAAATCAGCTGAGGAGCCTGTGATTATACCCTGTAATATAACATCTGTAGCCCCCGGAAATCAGCTGAAGAGCCAGTGATTATACCCTGTAATATAACATCTGTAGCCCCCGGAAATCAGCTGAGGAGCCAGTGATTATACCCTGTAATATAACATCTGTAGCCTCTAGAAATCAGCTGAGGAGCCAGTGATTATACCCTGTAATATAACATCTGTAGCCCCTGGAAATCAGCTGAGGAGCCAGTGATTATACCCTGTAATATAACATCTGTAGCCTCTAGAAATCAGCTGAGGAGCCAGTGATTATACCCTGTAATATAACATCTGTAGCCTCTAGAAATCAGCTGAGGAGCCAGTGATTATACCCTGTAATATAACATCTGTAGCCTCTAGAAATCAGCTGAGGAGCCAGTGATTATACCCTGTAATATAACATCTGTAGCCTCTAGAAATCAGCTGAGGAGCCAGTGATTATACCCTGTAATATAACATCTGTAGCCCCGAGAAATCAGCTGAGGAGCCTGTGATTATACCCTGTAATATAACATCTGTAGCCCCAGGAAATCAGCTGAGGAGCCAGTGATTATAACCTGTAATATAACATCTGTAGCCTCTAGAAATCAGCTGAGGAGCCAGTGATTATACCCTGTAATATAACATCTGTAGCCCTCTAGAAAATCAGCTGAGGAGCCCAGTGATTATACCTGTAATATAAACATCTGTAGCCCTTGGAAATCAGCTGAGGAGCCAGTGATTATACCCTGTAATATAACATCTGTAGCCGCTCTAGAAATCAGCTGAGGAGCCAGTGATTATACCCTGTAATATAACTTCTGTAGCCTCAAGGAAAATCTCTGAGGAGCCATTGATTATACCCTGTAATATAACATCTGTAGCCTCTAGAAATCAGCTGAGAAGGCAGTGATTATTACCCTGTAATATAACTCTGTAGCCTCTAGAAATCAGCTGAGGAGCCTGTGATTATACCCTGTAATATAACATCTGTAGCCTCTAGGAAATCAGCTGAGAGCAGTGATTAGTACCGCTGTAATATAACACTCTGTAGCCTCTAGAAATCAGGCTGAGGAGCCAGGGATTATACCCTGTAATATACATCTGTAGCCTCTAGAAATCAGTCTGAGGAGCCAGTGATTATACCCTGTAATATAAACATCTGTAGCCTCTAGAAATCAGCTGAGGGAGCCTGTGATTATACCCTGTAATATAACATCTGTAGCCTCTAGAAATCAGCTGAGGAGCCAGTGATTATACCCTGTAATATAACATCTGTAGCCTCTAGAAATCAGCTGAGGAGCCAGTGATTATACCCTGTAATATAACATCTGTAGCCTCTAGAAATCAGCTGAGGAGCCAGTGATTATACCCTGTAATATAACATCTGTAGCCTCTAGAAATCAGCTGAGGAGCCAGTGATTATACCCTGCAATATAACATCTGTGGCCTCTAGAAATCAGCTGAGGAGCCTGTGATTATACCCTGTAATATAACATCTGTAGCCCCCGAAAATCAGCTGAGGAGCCTGTGATTATACCCTGTAATATAACATCTGTAGCCCCCGGAAATCAGCTGAGGAGCCAGTGATTATACCCTGCAATATAACATCTGTGGCCTCTAGAAATCAGCTGAGGAGCCTGTGATTATACCCTGTAATGTAACATCTGTAGCCCCCGGAAATCAGCTGAGGAGCCTGTGATTATACCCTGTAATATAACATCTGTAGCCCCCGGAAATCAGCTGAGGAGCCAGTGATTATACCCTGTAATATAACATCTGTAGCCTCTAGAAATCAGCTGAGGAGCCAGTGAATATACCCTGTAATATAACATCTGTAGCCCCTGGAAATCAGCTGAGGAGCCTGTGATTATACCCTGTAATATAACACCTGTAGCCCTTGGAAATCAGCTGAGGAGCCAGTGATTATACCCTGTAATATAACATCTGTAGCCCCAGGAAATCAGCTGAGGAGCCAGTGATTATACCCTGTAATATAACATCTGTAGCCTCTAGAAATCAGCTGAGGAGCCAGTGATTATACCCTGTAATATAACATCTGTAGCCTCTAGAAATCAGCTGAGGAGCCAGTGATTATACCCTGTAATATAACACCTGTAGCCTCTAGAAATCAGCTGAGGAGCCAGTGATTATACCCTGTAATATAACATCTGTAGCCTCTAGAAATCAGCTGAGGAGCCTGTGATTATACCCTGTAATATAACATCTGTAGCCTCTAGAAATCAGCTGAGGAGCCAGTGATTATACCCTGTAATATAACATCTGTAGCCTCTAGAAATCAGCTGAGGAGCCAGTGATTATACCCTGTAATATAACATCTGTAGCCTCTAGAAATCAGCTGAGGAGCCAGTGATTATACCCTGTAATATAACATCTGTAGCCTCTAGAAATCAGCTGAGGAGCCAGTTATTATACCCTGCAATATAACATCTGTGGCCTCTAGAAATCAGCTGAGGAGCCTGTGATTATACCCTGTAATATAACATCTGTAGCCTCTAGAAATCAGCTGAGGAGCCTGTGATTATACCCTGTAATATAACACATGTAGCCCTTGGAAATCAGCTGAGGAGCCAGTGATTATACCCTGTAATATAACATCTGTAGCCTCTAGAAATCAGCTGAGGAGCCTGTGATTATACCCTGTAATATAACATCTGTAGCCTCTAGAAATCAGCTGAGGAGCCAGTGATTATACCCTGTACTATAACCTCTGTAGCTCTCAGTAATCAGCTGAGGAGCCAGTGATTATACCCTGTACTATAACCTCTGTAGCTCTCAGTAATCAGCTGAGGAGCCTAGCCCTCAGTAATCAGCTGCAGCTGAGGAACCTCTGATTATACCCTGTAACATAACCTCTGTAGCCCAAAGTAATCATATGAGGAGCTAGATATTTAAACCTGTAACATAACCCCAGTAATCAGCTTAGGAGCCTGTGAATATACCCTGTAGCATAAACTCTGTAGCCAAGAACGTAAACTGCCGTTGATGCAGTGAATAGCGCTAGTTACACATCTTAATTGTGCGACTAGTGCTCTTGATTGGATGAGTGGTTGTTTTAAAATCTCAAATATATACAGAGAAGCATGCTCAACCAGGAACAAACTATGACTCAGTAGCTTTTTCTTTGGTGGGTCAGCATCTGGGAGCAGCCTCTTTTAGCCCAATTGTGCCTTTCACAGGTGACAACTTACCTGAAATATGTCAGCCTGATTCTGCCTAAAAAAGCTGGTTCAGCACTGAAATGCCAGGCAATCCTCCTCTTAACGAAGATCATGGCCTCGTCAGTGAGGTGTAGCCGTATACCTTTAGGTACTTTGGGCAGGAAGTCCATGTCTGGTTCCCCCTTCAGCCTTAGAGACACTTTCCCCAGGGATTTAATGCAGATATACACCCAGAGAAAAAAATGCAACTAGGAATGAACACAGGCTCACATCAAGACAATGGTATCATAATCTCACCATCTGGTTATGTATCCAAAATCTACTCTATGAATTGATAAATTGATTGGCCGATATATACCAGTACCTCTCCTCCGATTGGTTGATCAGCCTCCGGCAGGTCTCCATCTGTACATCTAACCCCCTCTTCATACTGCACATTTCCATATATTCGTGCAAGTGACGGGTCATATCATCCTTTGCTGTTGCTAGTTCCAGCTGTACAGGAGGAGAAGAAAGAGTTCATCCACCTGAGTAATTAAAGTATGACATGCTACACTGTCAGAAAAAATGTGCAAAAATTGTACCTTTAGGGGTACAACAGCTTGTCACTGGGGCAGTACCCTCAAAGGTACACCTGCTGTAACCTTTAAAATGGGTACAAATTGGTACCCTTGCAGATTGTACCTTTCAAAGGCAAATATGTACCTTTGGTGACTAGATTGGACCTCATTCTTATGGTACCATATTGTACCCTTAAAAAATGGTGCAAATTTGGCCTTTTAAGGGTACTGCCCCAGTGGCAAGCCCTTTGTACCTTATGATGGCAAATTTGTACTCAACACAGCATATTACAAATGTTGTTTACATAATATTAAAATATGCATTCATTTAAAGTATACTTTTTTTCAGGCAGTATTACAATTGCCACACTGCAGCTTTAAAATTAGTTTGTATACTTAACAGTAGCCATGTAGCAATTCCAAAGACTGCTGCAGAACCACCTGATTGAGCCAGGCTAAACAACCAGTTCCAGAAATAGCTACTGAATGTGTTTTATATCGATCTGTACTAGACTCTAAAAATACCCCATTTAATTTAGGGTGACATGCCACATAAAACATAAATATATAGAAAACATATAGAAAACAAAATAATAATAAAATATAACTCTGACGAAAATAAGGGGGATTCGGGGGAGGAATAAACGATAAAACTCACAACCCACACTCACAACATACATTGAATTGTCACTCTATGCAAAATATATGCAAATTAGTATATTTCCCAGTACAAATTTTGGTGATGAACCTGCTACCAATAGATGGAGCTGTGTTACACATGTCAAGGAACTTTCAACCAACAGATGGCGCTATGGTGTGTTACACAATGTCCATGTATGTGACTCGGGAACGGTTACAATTTTATTTTATGTTTTAAAAAACTGGTTCTTAAACAGCTCTTATTTATTTTATAGAGTTTAAAACCCTTTTTTCTTTGTAATTTTAGTTAATACATTTGCTTTATGTTTAAGTTAACATATTGATGCTCTAAATATAAACATTGAAATGTTAAGTGCTTGTTTGCTATTTAGAACCAGCAACATAGTATCATTGAATATATGGGTTATTAAAGGGACAGTCAAAATTAAACTTTCATGATTCAGATAGGGCAT
The DNA here is from genome assembly GCF_027579735.1 of Bombina bombina. Classification (NCBI taxonomy): domain Eukaryota; kingdom Metazoa; phylum Chordata; class Amphibia; order Anura; family Bombinatoridae; genus Bombina; species Bombina bombina. Next base: position 49,996 of record NW_026512873.1, read on the forward strand.
GAAAATTTAAACAACTTTCCAATTGACTTTTATCACTAAATTTGCTTTGTTCCCTTGGTGGTATTTTTCAAAAGCTAAACCTAAGTAGGTTCTAAACCATTGAAAACCGCCTTTTAGCTCAGAGCATTTTGAAAGTTTTTCTCAGTTAGACAGTACTAGTTCATGTGTGTCATATAGATAACAATATGTTCACTCCCATGTAGTTATTTAGGAGTCTGCACTGATTGGCTAAACTGCATGCCTGTCAAAAGCACTGAGATAAGGGGGCAGTCTGCAGAGGCTTAGATACAAGGTAATCACAGAGGTAAAAAGTATATTATTATAAATGTGTTAGTTATGCAAAACTGGGGAATGGGTAATAAAGGGATTATTTATCTTTTTAAACAATAACAATTCTGGTGTAGACTGTCCCTTTAAGTACTTTTTTGCTTTGCCCACTTCTGGCATATTACCAACAACAATTGAACATAATTATTTTGCTGTACAACATGTATGTTGCATTCATTTTGGGTGACAGTTATGTGAATATGAATGGAAAATAGTGGCAATGGTGTTAGTTTAAGCAAATATCAACCCCTTCATAATATAGTATGCTGAAATAATAGTAGATATATAATATATTCAGTATTCATTATATACCAGTTAGTATCACTGGTGAAGTGTAGGAAAAGGGGGGTGCTGACTGTCTGATAGATATATAGGTACAAAAAAGAGAGAGAAGTTTGACAGTACCCAGCACTCACAAAACACTATATAGTAACAGTATGCATTGAAAACCGGATTGTGTCAAGAACTGGTTATTAAAACGTAACTTTTACTAATGATAGAATAAAAAAAGTGGTAAATAGTACCAAATGTATAACATAAATATGTGAGACATACATTTAAAACTTAGATTAAGAAACAGATCAGGACTGTGTGTATGAGACTTTAAAAACAGAATTACTTCCCTGGGTAATAGTTCAAATACACCGTAACCCTCAGGGCTCAGAGAATACACGGATTGCTCTAAAGCTAATCTAAAAAGGGGATTGACCCCAACAACATTACCTAATCTGAGCAATACTGGTATCTAGAGCAGGAGAGGAAACGGTTTATAAATGACTGATTAAGGAAGGCAATTGCCACATCAATATGAGCTTAGAAAGGTCCCAGGTAAACACAAATTAGCAAGTCTCATGCACACAGACAATGCCTATGCGAATATGAATAATTGAGCTGTACAAATTATATGGACTTGCAGGGTTTGGCAGCCTTGAACCACCCATCCCCCTCAACCTTTTAGTCACACAAGTGATTGTACCTTTTTGGAGGGATT
>NW_026512874.1:0-21202 GCF_027579735.1 Bombina bombina
TTCCTCAGCTGATCCGAATTACACCCTCTCAGTGTGTAATTACCCCTTATTACCTCAGCTGCTCAGTATTACACCCTCTCAGTGTGTAATTACCCCTTATTACCTCAGCTGCTCAGTATTACACCCTCTCAGTGTGTAATTACCCCTTATTACCTCAGCTGCTCAGTATTACACCCTCTCAGTGTTTTTATTACCCCTTATTACCTCAGCTGATCAGTATTACACCCTCTCAGTGTGTAATTACCCCTTATTACCTCAGCTGCTCAGTATTACACCCTCTCAGTGTGTAATTACCCCTTATTACCTCAGCTGCTCAGTATTACACCCTCTCAGTGTGTAATTACCCCTTATTACCTCAGCTGCTCCATATTACACCCTCTCAGTGTGTAATTACCTCTTATTACCTCAGCTGCTCAGTATTACACCCTCTCAGTGTGTAATTACCCCTTATTACCTCCAGCTGCCTCAGTATTACACCCTCTCAGTGTGTAATTACCCCCTTATTACCTCAGCTGCTCAGTATTACACCCTCTCAGTGTGTAATTACCCCTTATTACCTCAGCTGCTCAGTATTACACCCTCTCAGTGTGTAATTACCCCTTATTACCTCAGCTGCTCAGTATTACACCCTCTCAGTGTGTAATTACCCCTTATTACCTCAGCTGCTCAGTATTACACCCTCTCAGTGTGTAATTACCCCTTATTACCTCAGCTGCTCAGTATTACACCCTCTCAGTGTGTAATTACCCCTTATTACCTCAGCTGCTCAGTATTACACCCTCTCAGTGTGTAATTACCCCTTATTACCTCAGCTGCTCAGTATTACACCCTCTCAGTGTGTAATTACCCCTTATTACCTCAGCTGCTCAGTATTACACCCTCTCAGTGTGTAATTACCCCTTATTACCTCAGCTGCTCAGTATTACACCCTCTCAGTGTGTAATTACCCCTTATTACCTCAGCTGCTCAGTATTACACCCTCTCAGTGTGTAATTACCCCTTATTACCTCAGCTGCTCAGTATTACACCCTCTCAGTGTGTAATTACCCCTTATTACCTCAGCTGCTCAGTATTACACCCTCTCAGTGTGTAATTACCCCTTATTACCTCAGCTGCTCAGTATTACACCCTCTCAGTGTGTAATTACCCCTTATTACCTCAGCTGCTCAGTATTACACCCTCTCAGTGTGTAATTACCCCTTATTACCTCAGCTGCTCAGTATTACACCCTCTCAGTGTGTAATTACCCCTTATTACCTCAGCTGCTCAGTATTACACCCTCTCAGTGTGTAATTACCCCTTATTACCTCAGCTGCTCAGTATTACACCCTCTCAGTGTGTAATTACCCCTTATTACCTCAGCTGCTCAGTATTACACCCTCTCAGTGTGTAATTACCCCTTATTACCTCAGCTGCTCAGTATTACACCCTCTCAGTGTGTAATTACCCCTTATTACCTCAGCTGCTCAGTATTACACCCTCTCAGTGTGTAATTACCCCTTATTACCTCAGGTGCTCAGTATTACACCCTCTCAGTGTCTAATTACCCCTTATTACCTCAGCTGCTCAGTATTACACCCTCTCAGTGTGTAATTACCCCTTATTACCTCAGCTGCTCAGTATTACACCCTCTCAGTGACTGTGTAATTACCCCTTATTACCACAGCTGCTCCGTATTACACCCTATCAGTATGTAATTACCCCTTATTACCACAGCTGCTCAGTATTACACCCTCTCAGTGTGTAATTACCCCTTATTACCTCAGCTGCTCAGTATTACACCCTCTCAGTGACTGTGTAATTACCCCTTATTACCACAGCTGCTCCGTATTACACCCTATCAGTATGTAATTACCCCTTATTACCTCAGTTGCTCAGTATTACACCCTCTCAGTGTGTAATTACCCCTTATTACCTCAGCTGCTCAGTATTACACCCTCTCAGTGACTGTGTAATTACCCCTTATTACCACAGCTGCTCCGTATTACACCCTATCAGTGTGTAATTACCCCTTATTACCTCAGCTGCTCAGTATTACACCCTCTCAGTGTGTAATTACCCCTTATTACCTCAGCTGCTCAGTATTACACCCTCTCAGTGTGTAATTACCCCTTATTACCTCAGCTGCTCAGTATTACACCCTCTCAGTGTGTAATTACCCCTTATTACCTCAGCTGCTCAGTATTACACCCTCTCAGTGTGTAATTACCCCTTATTACCTCAGCTGCTCAGTATTACACCCTCTCAGTGTGTAATTACCCCTTATTACCTCAGCTGCTCAGTATTACACCCTCTCAGTGTGTAATTACCCCTTATTACCACAGCTGCTCAGTATTACACCCTCTCAGTGTGTAATTACCCCTTATTACCTCAGCTGCTCAGTATTACACCCTCTCAGTGTGTAATTACCCCTTATTACCTCAGCTGCTCAGTATTACACCCTCTCAGTGTGTAATTACCCCTTATTACCTCAGCTGCTCAGTATTACACCCTCTCAGTGTGTAATTACCCCTTATTACCTCAGCTGCTCAGTATTACACCCTCTCAGTGTGTAATTACCCCTTATTACCACAGCTGCTCCATATCACACCCTCTCAGTGTCTAATTACCCCTTATTACCTCAGCTGCTCAGTTTTACACCATCTCAGTGTGTAATTACCCCTTACTACCTCAGCTGCTCATATTACACCCTCTCAGTGACTGTGTAATTACCCCTTCTAACCACAGCTGCTCCGTATTTAGGGTTGCCACCTTCAATACTGAAAAATAAGGGACGCCTGCCACAGCGGGGGCCACACCCCTCCTCATGTCAATAAGCACATTCAGACTGTCCTCTCATCCTGTCAATAAGCACGTTCAGACTGTCCTCTCATCCTGTCAATAAGCACATTCAGTCTTTCTTACTATCAACACACCCAGACTGTCTCCTTCTATTTGTCAGCACATACAGACTCTCTCGTTCTCGTTATCAACACACCCAGACTGTCTCTCCTCCTGTCAATCAGCACATCCAGTCTCTCTTACTATCCACACACCCAGACTGTTTCTCCTCCTGTCAATCAGCACATTCAGTCTCTCTTACTATCAACACATCCAGACTGTCTCTCCTCCTGGCTATCAGAAAATCCAGATAGAAACATAGCATAGCATTTGACGGCAGATAAGAACCATAAGCCCAAAAGTCTGCCCAATATTTCCTAAAAGTATAAACTTTGTAGTTACTATGATAGATTTATGCTTATCCAAGGCATTGTCTCTTCTCCTGTCAATAAGCACATGCAGTCTCTCTTACTCCCAACAAACACAAACTGTCTCTCTTCCTGTCAATCAGCACATTCAGTCTCTCTTACTCTCAACACACAAACTGTCTCTCTTCCTGTCAATCAGCACATTCAGTCTCTCTTACTCTCAACACACACAAACAGTCTCTCTTCCTGTCAATCAGCACATTCAGTCTCTCTTACTCTCAACACACATAAACTGTCTCTCTTCCTGTCAATCAGCACATTCAGTCTCTCTTACTCTCAACACACACAGTCTCTCTTCCTGTCAATCAGCACATTCAATCTCTCTTACTATCAACACATACAAACTGTCTCTACTCCTGTCAATCACCACATCCAGTGATCCAGTCTCTCTTACTATCAAGAAACAGAAACTGTCTCTCCTTCTGGTTATAAGCACATCCAGTCTCTCTTATTATCAACACATACAAACTGTCTCTCCTCTTGGCTATCAGCACATACAGACTCTCTCTCCTGCTGACAATCAGTACTTCAAACCTGTCTGTCTCTCCTCCTGTCAATCAGTACATCAAGACTCTCTCCTCCTGTCAATCAGCAAATCCAAACTGTCTCTTCTCCTAGCTGTAAACACACACAGACTGTCTCTTCTCCTAGCTGTAAACACACACAGACTGTCTCTTCTCCTAGCTGTAAACACACCCAGACTGTCAACACACTAAGACTGTCTCTCCCACCATCAAAACGTCCTGACTGTCGATAAACATATAATTCAGAGTGTGTCTCTCCTCCTAGCATATCCAGATTGTTCCTCTTAGCATGCTGTGGCTGTCTCTTTATGTAATTAATACACATTTTAACCTTATCATGCTGCCTCTTTCCTATTTGCACATAAAGACTGCACTGTTGATAGATGAAGTCAGGCAAACATTCGCATTACATCATTACTCTCACCTGCATATGCTTGAACTCCTCTTCAGGCAGAGCTAGCGCCATGTTCTCAAAATTCTGCAACTCAAGCCAGTCCCCCCATAGTACAGAAAAGTGGTACGTACAACCTGGTGTACCATAGAGTATCAACCTGCAAGATAGAAGGAGCGGCCATTCTGGGACTGCAAATACTAACGAGACTGAGTTAGACTGGATAGAAAACCAAAAAAGTATTATCTGAGGTTTGCTGACATCTATATGTCAATGTAAGAACTGCAACTTCTGTGAATATTTGAATGAACTGAGAAGATTGTTACACCTGATGCTGGATAAGTAGTGAGGAACAACTCCGGATAGTAGAAAATACGGGACAAACCCTGTCCCGTATTGATTCAAAACGGAACACGCTGTTTTAGTCTCAAATACGGAACGATTCCGTATTTTAAGGGACGGGTGGCAACCCTATCCGTATTACACCCTATCAGTGTGTAATTACCCCTTATTACCACAGCTGCTCAGTATTACACCCTCTCAGTGTGTATTTACCTCTTATTACCTCAGCTGCTCAGTATTACATCCTCTCACTGTGTAATTACCCCTTATTACCTCAGTTGCTCAGTATTACACCCACTCAGTGTGTAATTACCTCTTATTATCTCAGCTGCTCTATATTACACCCTGTCAGTGTGTAATTACCCCTTATTACCTCAGCTGCTCCGTATTACACCCTCTCAGTGTGTAATTACCCCTTATTACCACAACTGCTCAGTATTACACCCTCTCAGTGTGTAATTACCCCTTATTACCACAGCTGCTCAGTATTACACCCTCTCAGTGTGTAATTACCCCTTATTACCTCAGTTGCTCAGTATTACACCCACTCAGTGTGTAATTACCTCTTATTACCTCAGCTGCTCTATATTACACCCTGTCAGTGTGTAATTACCCCTTATTACCTCAGCTGCTCCGTATTACACCCTCTCAGTGTGTAATTATCCCTTATTACCACAGCTGCTCAGTATTACACCCTCTCAGTGTGTAATTACCCCTTATTACCTCAGCTGCTCAGTATTACACCCTCTCAGTGTGTAATTACCCCTTAATACCACAGCTGCTCAGTATTACACCCTCTCAGTGTGTAATTACCCCTTATTACCTCAGCTGCCCAGTATTACACCCTCTCAGTGTGTAATTACCCCTTATTACTTCAGCTGCTCCTTATTACACCCTCTCAGTGTGTAATTACCCCTTATTACTTCAGCTGCTCAGTATTACACCCTCTCAGTGTGTAATTACCCCTTATTACCTCAGCTGCTCAGTATTACACCCTCTCAGTGTGTAATTATCCATTATTACCTCAGCTGCTCAGTATTACACGCTCTCAGTGTATAATTACCCCTTATTACCACAGCTGCTCTGTATTACACCCTCTCAGTGTGTAATTGCCCCTTATTACCACAGCTGCTCAGTATTACACCCTCTCAGTGTGTAATTACCCCTTATTACCTCAGCTGCTCAGTATTACACCCTCTCAGTGTGTAATTATCCCTTATTACCACAGCTGCTCTGTATTACACCCTCTCAGTGTGTAATTGCCCCTTATTACCACAGCTGCTCAGTATTACACCCTCTCAGTGTGTAATTACCCCTTATTACCTCAGCTGCTCAGTATTATACCCTCTCAGTGTGTAATTACCTCTTATAACCTCAGCTGCTCAGTATTACATCCTCTCAGTGTGTAATTACCCCTTATCTCTCTCCCTCTCATTTGCTGTCTTTCTCCCTCTCTTTTGCTCTCACTATCCCTCCTCTTTTGCTCTCTCTCTCTATCCCCTTTCTTTTGCTCTCTCTTCCCTCTCTTTTGCTGTCTCTCTCCCTCTTTTTTGCTCTCTTTATCCCCCCTCATGCTTTCTCTCCCCCTCTTTTGCTTTCTCTCCCCCTCTCTTTTGCTCTCTCTCCCCCTCTCATTTGCTTTCTCTCGCCCTCTCTTTTGCTCTCACTATCCCCCCTCTTTTGCTCTTTCTCTCTATCCCCTTTCTTTTGCTCTCACCTCCCTCTCTTTTGCTGTCTCTCTCCCTCCCTTTTGCTCTCTTTATCCCCCCTCTTTTGCTCTCTCTATCCCCTCTCTTTTACTCTCTCTCCCCTCTCTTTTGCCCTCTCTATCCCCTCTCTTTTGCGCTCTCTCCCTCTCCCCTCTATTGCACTCTCTCCCTCTCTTTTGCTCTCTCTCCCCTTTCTCCCCCTCTCTTTTGCTGTCTCTCTCCCTCTCTTTTGCTCTCTCTATCTCCTCTCTTTTGCTCTCTCTTCCCTTTCTTTTGCACTCCCTCCCCCTCTCTTTTGCTCTCTCTATCCCCCTCTCTTGCTCTCTCTATCCCCCCTCTCTTGCTCTCTCTCTATCCCCCCTCTTTTGCTCTATCTCTATCCCCCCTCTTTTGCTCTCTCTCTATCCCCCTCTTTTGAGCTCTCTCTCCCATGTCGCAACTCCGCACGGCCCCGCACACGCCACGCCCGTAACCGTCCGTGTCGCTCCCGGCCCTGCCCGGGTCACGTCTGGCCAGCCCCGCCCTCCCCCGTCACACTCGGGCGGCCCCAGATGCCAGGGAGGTCAGTCTGTTAAAGGCCAGGTGTGTTTCTACTGCGCATGACAGCTTCGGACAAACACACATGGCCTTTTATATTATAGGTTATATACTGTGCATATATAAACATTTATTTTAAGTGCAGATCTTATTAATGATATATACTGTGCATATATAAACATTTATTGTGTGTGCAGACATTATGTAATGCAGCACTTAATTACTGATATATACTGTGCATATATAAACATTTATTGTGTGCGCAGACCTTATGTAATGCAGCACTTAATGACTGATATATACTGTGCATATATAAACATTTATTGTGTGTGCAGACCTTATGTAATGCAGCACTTAATTACTGATATATACTGTGCATATATAAACATTTATTGTGTGCGCAGATCTTATGTAATGATGCACTTAATTACTGATATATACTGTGCATATATAAACATTTATTGTGTGTGCAGACCTTATGTAATGCAGCACTTAATTACTGATATATACTTGGGAGGGAATGATGTAGGGTCCGTCCCAGTCCTAGAATTAATCAAGATCATACAGTCGGACATTGGCTGGCTTCATACTCGAATCCCTGGGGTAGTTCTGGGTTGGTCTAATGTAGTCCCCCGCCTGCATTGGAGGCATATGTCGACCCATACGGTGGCATATAGGATTAGAAAAAAAATAAATGCAATACTTTCAAAAACCGTCACAGGAGCAGGTGGCTTCGTGGTACGGCACAAAGCCATCTCAGCCGACAGGAAATGCTACCTCGACTGGGCGCAATGTGGAGCCAAGTTCCTCTGCCTGACTGATCAGTTTTTTGAGCGTGGGATAAAAAGGAGCAGGGAGTCAACGGCAGCTCTCACGTGCTCCAGTTGAACTCCGAAACCCACCGCCTGCTTAGAGGGGGTGACTAACTCACTAAGTCGTAGGGCTGCCGCAAAAGCAAGCACAAAAGCTGCCTTAAACAGCGAGGCCTCGAATGGGGAAGAGCATGAGCTATCAAGCGCCAATAACAGTTTATCTAGACGGTCTTGCGTAATAGGTTCCCTGGAATCAGGTTGCCTGGGATAAACCCTACCCCACCCTTTTACCACTTGCCGAATGAAAAATGAGTTTGTGGGGTCCGGTAAACTCAATGCCCTATAAAAGAATGATAACGCAGCCAATTTTGACTGAAGGGAACCCTGACGCGTGCCTAAGGTGTGAAGACTCACCAACCAATCGCACAGAGATGCTATGTACCCTTGAGCAGCTTCCATGCCCCTGGACCGACAAAACTGGTCCCATTCATTCCAGAGCTTCAAATAAGTGCGCCACGTGGAGGGGGCTAAGGAGGAACGCACCAATGGCAATAGGGCTACCCAGGAGCGACCAGCTGCCAAAGAAAAGCAGGACAACGTAAACCCACTGGTGATGCATTAGGAACTAAACGTCTAAAATTGTCCCACTCGAATCTGGACAAGGCATCTGCTACCACATTATTGACTCCAGGAACATGCTTCGCCTGGAACTGTATATTGAGTTCCAGGCAACGCAATACCAAGTGCCGCAACAGCGTCACTACCACCGCTGAGGTGGCCGACAAGTTATTAATCGCAAAGACGATGCTAGTGTTGTCTGTCCAGAATATGATTGTCTTATTGGAGAATCGCAAACCCCAGAGTTCAACTGACAGGGCTATGGGAAAAAGTTCCAGGAGGGTTAAGTTACAGGTGAGACCTAGAGCAGGCCAGGAGGCTGGCCATTGCTCTGCTCTCCATTCCCCCTGGAAGTACGCACCATAGCCATGCGATCCTGCTGTGTCTGTGAAAAGATGCAACTGTTGGCTAGATATTGGGTCTGATCGCCAGGCACGCACGCCATTGAAGTTTTTAAGAAAAACCTCCCAGACCCTCAGGTCCGCCAGCAGGTCAACCATGAGGGCAATCCTCTGAGTAGGTTTTACTCTGCCACTCAGTTGTCTTTCTAACCTTCGGTTAAAGATCCTGCCCATAGGTATGACCTTGCAAGCGAAGTTGAGGAGCCCTAGCAATGATTGCAACTGCTTCAAGGAAAGGGCCCTTTTGGAAACGGCCGCTCGAACCACCTCCAACATTGCGTTAATTTTATCAGCGGGCAATCTACAGACCATAGCCAATGTGTCTATTTCGATGCCCAGAAAAACCAAACATGACGTGGGGCCCTGTGTTTTGTCCTCTGCCAGAGGTACCCCAAACCTGGCCATTATTCCACGCATGCTGTTCATTAGACTGAGGCATTCACCCGAGTCCGTTCCTCTCACGAGGAGAAAGTCATCAAGGTATTGTGCCACTGAATCGCTGCCTGTATCACTGGCTACAACCCAGTGCAAAAATGAACTAAAGGCTTCAAAAAGCACACATGAAAGGGAGCATCCCATAGGGAGACAGCGATCCACATAGTACAAACCCTGAAACTTACATGCCATGAGTGGGAAGACTGAAGGGTGGAGTGGCAACAACCGGAAGGCAGACTCAATGTCTAATTTCGCAAGTAGAGCGCCTTTCCCAGCCCGTCTAACCAGGTCCAGTGCGCTATCAAATGATTGATATCGCACGGAGCTTAGCTGTGGGTCGATTGCGTCATTGACGGAAGTACCTTTGGGGTATGAAAGATGTTGGATAAGTCTAAATTTACCCGTCTTTCTTGGGAACCACACCCAAAGGTGAAATAGTTACATTTTGGAGTGGTGGGTAAGCAAATGGGCCAGCCATGCGGCCCAATGATACCTCTTTATTAATTTTATCCAATACCACATCTGGGTGCTGGTATGCGGACATTAAATTCCTCTGGAAACGCGCTCCCTGTACCCTTTGGAAAATTGGAATTCTGAAGCCAAATGAAAACCCCTCCCATAGCATTTGTGCCGTGGCCTGGTCTGGATAGGCCAACAGCCATGGCTTAAGCGCGTGGACCTTCACCGGAGTGGCCGCCCTTCTGACCAGTAAGTGAGATGGGTGCTCTACTGTTGTTGCCACTATCTTTCTTTTTTGTGCATTCGATTCCCGGGTGAGATCCTGTGCAAAATTTGCATGCGTGCCTAAAAGTGAATGCGCTGCCTTTATCGCACTTTTTTTCTTGATTTGCCCAACAGGCACCCCCCCTTTTTCTGAATCTGGCATTCCGAAAGGACTGCAGGTCCCTTATGGGGGTCCATACGCTGCCATAACTGATTGTCAGTGCAATCAAAAGTTAGTGAGGGATTGCCTGATATTTTCCTCCTAAATTCAGAGTCATATTCCCTCCACACACCTTCACCATGGTTACGTTGGATCCAGTGTATGGTGTCGGTATATTTTAGTATCGCTAAATTCTGAGAAGGGTACTTCTCCAAGTAGCACGAAGAGAAAACCCTGAAACATTGTAGCCACTCATCAAATGAGTCTAGGCGTTTAAATTTCTTAGGGCCTGTCCCGTCCACATTCTTTTCTTTTTGCCTATACGCCTCTACAAAAATATTGACATATTCTAATCAGCCAATAGAATTACAGTAGCTCTTATTCTATTGGCTATTCAAATCAGCCAATAGAATTAAAGGAGCTCGCATCCTATTGGCTGATTTGAATATGAAGGCTCAAATCAGCCAATAGGAATTCAAGGGACACCATTTTTAATCGCGTACCTTGAATTCCTATTCAGTGTACGGCGGTGATCGTATCAAGAGGATCATCCACGCTCCGGCTCCGGTCTTCAGTTCCAGCATCGCCGATCTTCAGTTCCAGCATCGCCGGTCTTCAGTTCCGCGGTCATCGGTCTTCAACTCCTCCGCTCCGCGCCGGCTGGATCCTGGAAGAAGAAGAGGTCGCCGCCTGAAAGAAGACTTCTCCGCTTGGAACAGGACCTTCTCCGCCGGTCTTCAGGACAGGTAAGGAGCACTTGGGGGTTAGACTTAGGTTTTTTTAAGGGGGGATTGGGTGGGTTAGAATAGGGGTATGTGGGTGGTGGGTTGTAATGGGGGGTAGCTATTAAATAGCTATTAAATAGTTCTTAACTATTTAATAGCTATTGTACCTAGTTAAAATAAATACCAAGTTACCTTTAAAATAAATATAAACCCTAAAATAGCTACAATGTAATTATTAATTATATTGTAGCTATCTTAGGGTTTATTTTATAGGTAAGTATTTAGTTTTAAATAGGAATAATTTAGTTAATATTATTAATATTATTTAGATTTATTTTAATAATAATTAAGTTAAGGGTGTTAGAGTTAGATAGGGTTAATATAGTTAATATAGGTGGCGACGGTAAAGGGGGATTAGATTAGGGGTTAATAAATGTAATATAGGTGGCGGCGGTGTAGGGGGATTAGATTAGGGGTTAATATATTTAATATAGGTGGCGGCAGTGTAGGGGTCAGATTAGGGGTTAATATATTTAATATAGGTAGCGGCGGTGTAGGGGGATTAGATTACAGGCAAAAGAGCTGATTACTTTGTGACAATGCCCCGCAAAAAGCCCTTTTAAGGGCTGGTAAAAGAGCTGATTACTTTGGGGCAATGCCCCGCAAAAAGCCCTTTTCAGGGCTATTTGTAGGGTTAGACTTAGGTTTAGTGGTAGGGATATTTTAGGGGTTAATAAATTTAATATAGGTGGCGGCGGTATAGGGGGATTAGATTAGGGTTTAATAAATTTAATATAGGTGGCGGCGGTGTAGGGGGATTAGATTAGGGGGTAATACATTTATTATAGGTGGCGGCGGTGTAGGGGGATTTAGATTACAGGCAAAAGAGTTGATTAGTTTGTGACAATGCCCCGCAAAAAGCCTGTAATAATTGACTAAGTTCTTTGCCTTATCCTTTGTATAGCTGTGTCTTTTCACACTTACATAACTCCTCCCCAACAAGCAGTTTAAATTTCCCTCCTACTCATACCAAATTGCTTGATTGTTGAATCCAGCTTCTCACCCTCTAACCTGCTTGCAACTTTAGAGACAGACGCGGCTCACCTCTCTACCAAACACAGGACCGGAACCGGCAAGCTGTGACGTCACACGCCATCGCACACGCTGCAATTTCCCCAAACTCTGCAGGGGAACTTCGCTCTGTCCGGACAGACCTCACCCTTTACTTTTACTAGTAAGTCTCAAAAGCGCTTCCTTCAAACTCATACCGAAGTAACTTACGATCATTCAGCAATTACTCCTGACATGTCTCAGAATCTTAGTTAGGTTGCCTTCATATGTAAATGCTCTATTCAACCTATATTCTTAAGAGTTCAGATTCAACACCTAATTGCTGCATAAATCTCATTAACCCTATTTGTTGTCTTAAGTTGTACACTATGTCTGCTGCCACTTATGATTAGATATGGTATGTCTAAAACTTTAACTTGCAATTGCTTGTTGTTTATATGTGGGAACCAGTTTGTCAATACTGAGTGGGGCTATATGCTCTGAGGTCTCAGCCATTGTCACTCCTATCCTTATATTAAAGTGAACTGTATCTAATGATTCTGATCCTTGCTGCCTTCCCTCACTTACACAGAATCACAGATACATTCACAACACTCCTAAACCTGCAGTTGTGGTCCTAAAAATTCCCTCTCTCCTTTACAGGGGTGAGATTACCTTCCACAGGCTGACAATAACAATCAAGCCCTACCATGGACCCAGCAGCCTTATTATCTCATGTAGAGAAATTAACTCAAACTGTAGATAACCTTACAACAGGGTTAAATACACTACAATTAGAAAACTCACAAGCAATCCTTGACTCTGGTGCCAGCCACAATTATATAGATTACCAATTCACTATTGTAAATAAAATTCCACTAGTTAAGAAAATGGTGCCTAGTATACTTCGTTTTATTGATGGTAAGGAAATTACATCAGGACCCATCTTATACCACACCATACCTTTAAGGCTCACCACACATGACCAACACACAGAATTTCTTACTTTTGATGTTATACCCTCACCTCTATATCCCATTATACTTGGTATCAGTTGGTTTAAACAACACGATCCCACTATACAATGGTCAACTTCACATGTCATCTTTGATTCTCCTTATTGTAAAAATTTGTGTCTCCATCATGAACAAATTTTACTTGATGTTCCTTTACAAATCCCCAAGGAATACATAACATTCGCTGATGTCTTTGACAAAAAAGAATCAGAGAATCTACCCCCTCATAGGGTTTATGACTGCCCTATAGATCTCCTACCAGGTGTTGATATACCTTACGGCCATATATTTCCCCTCTCTGATCCTGAGTTACAACATCTAAAAACTTATTTGGCAGATAATTTGAAGAAAGGCTTTATACGTCCTTCCACCTCCCCAGCTGGGGCTGGTATTTTTTTTTGTTAAAAACAAAGATCAATCCCTAAGACCCATTATCGATTACAGAGAGTTAAACAAGCGTACGATAAAAAACCGCTATCCACTACCTTTAATTCCTCAACTCCTTGATAGATTACAAAATGCTACCATATACACTAAATTGGATCTTAGAGGGGCTTACAACTTGGTACGAATAAAGGAGGGTCATGAATGGCTTACAGCATTCCGTACACGTTATGGCCTTTTTGAATATACTGTGATGCCGTTTGGCCTCTGTAATGCCCCGGCTACCTTTCAGTATTTCATAAATGATATCTTCAAGGATTTTTTGGATTTATTTATGGTAATATACCTGGATGACATACTCATATTCTCTACCTCACTTACTGAACACATCAAACATGTCACCCTAGTATTAACACGGTTACGAGAGAACTCTCTTTATGTTAAACTAGAAAAATGCTTATTTCACTCCAAAGAAATTAAATTTCTAGGTTATATTGTATCACCCCAAGGTATCCAGATGGATAATGATAAGATATCGGTAATTCAAAATTGGCCTTCCCCAAAAAGTAAAAAGGATATACAAAGGTTCATGGGTTTCGCCAATTTCTACAGAAAGTTTATTAAAAATTTTGCTGACTTGACTAGACCATTAACTAACTTGACCAAATCTGACACACACTTCAAATGGAACGATGATTTAGAAGGAATATTCAATTTTTTAAAAAAAGCTTTCACTACGGCCCCTATCCTCCAATTCCCTAATTCTGAGTTGCAGTACATCTTGGAAGTAGATGCATCTAATTATGCTTTGGGGGCAATTCTCTCACAGAGGCAGACTCCAAAAGATCCTCTGCATCCTGTTGCCTTCTATTCACGTATTCTTAATTCAGCTGAAATAAACTATCCAATAGGTGATAAAGAACTGTTAGCAATCAAAACATCATTGGAACAATGGAGACACCTTCTAGAAGGGACCCTTCTTCCAATCTTGATTTACACGGATCACAAAAATCTAGAATACCTACAATCTAATAGGACTCTTAGCGCACGACAGGTCCGATGGAACCTATTCTTGGCTAGATTTAATTATCTTATCACCTACCGTCCTGCAAACAAGAACAAGAAGGCTGATGCCCTTTCAAGACACTTGGTGGACCAAGTGTCACATCCAAACCTTTCACCTTTAATTCCTCTTGACAGATTCTTAGCTTTAACTACAGAACAAAACATTCAGTTCAAATCAGCACAACAGGCTGACTCCAATAAACCATTACAGGTCTTGGATTTACACTCGGATGGGTTGTATTATTATCAACAACAAATCTATGTACCCAACAGTCTCAGAACAACAGTCTTAAAAACTTTACATGATTCTCCATCTGCTGGACACATGGGCATAAAGAAAACTCAAGAATTAGTCTCCAGATTCTTTTGGTGGCCTACCTGCCTCTCTGATGTTGAGGATTACGTTAAAACCTGCTTAATCTGCGAAACTACAAAAAAAGGGAGGACTCCCCCTTACGGGAAATTGATTCCATTACCAACTCCTGACCGTCCTTGGAAGGACATAGCAATTGACTACATAGTCGACCTACCTATTTCTGAAGGGAATAACACCATATTAGTAGTCGTAGACCTATTTAGTAAAATGGCACATTTCGTGCCCTACCATAAGCTGCCAACTTCTTCTGAAACCATTTCCTTAATGATACATCATATATTCAAGTATCACGGACTCCCTAATAGTATTACCTCAGATAGGGGAACTCAATTCACCAGCCAATTCTGGAAACAACTTTGTCACTCATTGGGTATTTCTAGACGTCTCAGTACCTCTTTCCATCCCCAAACTAATGGCCAGACTGAAAGGACAAACCAGTGCATAGAACAATATTTAAGATGTTTCATTTCAGCTAAACAAGATACCTGGACACAACTACTACCATACGCAGAATTCGCCTTCAACAATTCCATCCATTCCTCTACAAAGTTCACACCATTCTTCATTAATTATGGTTTCCATCCTTCTTTTGAATGGGATTCTATGGACAGCAACAGTTGTCCTGTTGTGAATGACCTCATCAACACTATTAGTGAATCTTTTTCACTAACTGCTGAAAATATTCGCATCGCCAAGGATCGCTATAAATTCCATTATGATAAAAAAAAGGATTTCCTCGCCTAAATATAGTGTAGGTGACTACGTTTGGTTATCAACACGTAATCTACATTTACCCCTTCCTTCCAGGAAATTATCTTCAAACTTCATTGGACCATTTCCCATCATAAAAATTGTGAATATGAACGCTGTTACTCTTGCATTACCAGCAAATCTGAAATCCCATCCTACCTTTCATGTGTCTCTCCTCAAGCCTTATAGACAACTTCGTCACCATGATCCTTCTATTCCTTTACTTCCTCATCTACAGGATACCACCCTGGAGTATGAGGTACAAGATGTCTTGGACTCCCGACCTTTTCGTGGACAGCTTCAGTATCTGGTCCATTGGAAGGGCTACCCTGATTCGGAGGACTCCTGGGAACCGGCTTCCAATCTCTCTGCCCCCCGGTTGGTGGCCAGGTTCCATGAACGTTATCCTGATCGTCCTGGACTCGATCCCCGGAGTTGATCTTTGGGGGGGGGGGTCCTGTAATAATTGACTAAGTTCTTTGCCTTATCCTTTGTATAGCTGTGTCTTTTCACACTTACATAACTCCTCCCCAACAAGCAGTTTAAATTTCCCTCCTACTCATACCAAATTGCTTGATTTAAAAGGAAGAAAAGACAGGCGCACAAGGCACAATTCAAGTGTAGAGTTTTTATTATGAATAATAGACACACAGTTAGAAACACTTACTAGATTAAAAACAAAATGTGCATTGAGAGCATATGCTCCTGGGATTATCGCAGCACCTGTGGCACCGGGAATTTGATGTTCTTCTCCTCTCCGTTCACAATGAGAGCAATTGGGCGGCGGTGTTCCGGATCCTGTCACCCAAAACTCTAGTGACACTGGTAGCCAACAGTACTTTATAAATGCTTTCCCATAAAGTCTTTGTTTGGTTTTAGATGCCTGACGCGTTTCCCCCGACTCCGGTCGGGCTTTTTCAAAGGCAGAGTAGATTTAAACAGGCGCCTGTTTGTTTTAAAGGCGTGTTAACCAATCAGGTTAGAGGTGTGCGCTCTTTGTCCAATCGTTACTGGAAGGTGTGAGCGCATATCGGAAAGTCCCGGATTGGGGTTAAAAGCTCGTGTGTTATACTCCATTAGGTGCAATCACTATGCTTAATGCAGAGTTTCATGTGGAGGACATATCGAATATTAAACACAGAAAACAACCATGATACATACATGTAAGGCATATACAGAGAACGGACAAACAGACCTAAAGTATTCTCATTTGTTACAACCACAGATATATTGTATAATAAAACATATTATAAGGCTAAAATACGGGTATGCATTGTGTGTTTAAAATACTATCTCTGGGACCCCTAATTATCACATTGAGGGTTATAAACGATCTTTCATAAGTTTTATTAGTGTATATAACTGATATATAGCCCTGATGAGGATTTCTATACTGAGCCTAAACTTGAACATATAAACTTATAATAAAAATTGACGTTATGAAGGATAGGGTAAAAAAATAAAAATTTAAAAACTTGTAGAGTTCTGTCCTTATTAATTTTAATTTTAGAATGACTTTAAAGTTATATGTAGATTGGGAAATTTAAATATATAAATAGAGGATTGTTAACTGGATGACTATTCTTTTCTAAACGTATAGACAAGATTATTTATGTTTTTAATTTTTTAATTTTTGATTGTTATATATATCGGAAAGTCCCGGATTGGGGTTAAAAGCTCGTGTGTTATACTCCATTAGGTGCAATCACTATGCTTAATGCAGAGTTTCATGTGGAGTCGGAAAGTCCCGGATTGGGGTTAAAAGCTCGTGTGTTATACTCCATTATACTCCATTAGGTGCAATCACTATGCTTAATGCAGAGTTTCATGTGGAGTGCTTAATGCAGAGTTTCATGTGGAGTGCTTAATGCAGAGTTTCATGTGGAGGATAGTAGTAGTGGTAGTATTTTAAACACACAATGCATACCCGTATTTTAGCCTTATAATATGTTTTATTATACAATATATCTGTGGTTGTAACAAATGAGAATACTTTAGGTCTGTTTGTCCGTTCTCTGTATATGCCTTACATGTATGTATCATGGTTGTTTTCTGTGTTTAATATTCGATATGTCCTCCACATGAAACTCTGCATTAAGCATAGTGATTGCACCTAATGGAGTATAACACACGAGCTTTTAACCCCAATCCGGGACTTTCCGATATGCGCTCACACCTTCCAGTAACGATTGGACAAAGAGCGCACACCTCTAACCTGATTGGTTAACACGCCTTTAAAACAAACAGGCGCCTGTTTAAATCTACTCTGCCTTTGAAAAAGCCCGACCGGAGTCGGGGGAAACGCGTCAGGCATCTAAAACCAAACAAAGACTTTATGGGAAAGCATTTATAAAGTACTGTTGGCTACCAGTGTCACTAGAGTTTTGGGTGACAGGATCCGGAACACCGCCGCCCAATTGCTCTCATTGTGAACGGAGAGGAGAAGAACATCAAATTCCCGGTGCCACAGGTGCTGCGATAATCCCAGGAGCATATGCTCTCAATGCACATTTTGTTTTTAATCTAGTAAGTGTTCTAACTGTGTGTCTATTATTCATAATAAAAACTCTACACTTGAATTGTGCCTTGTGCGCCTGTCTTTTCTTCCTTTTATTTCATGTAACTACATCTGAGCCGAGACCAGTGGGATTGCTGGCTGGGAACAGGCGGCACTTTCAGCGGCACTGCAATCAAATAGAATTGCTTTCTGTATGGTTCATTTGAACGTTATCCCTCACCAATTCAGGATCATCTGCAAAATATAAGAAAACTCTCTGTTTTAACACTCAAGGTACCGTCCCAATCCTAATAGAATTCTAAAAACTGTTTACTCTAAGTCTAAATGTGACCGGGGACTAAAATTATAAAATCCCATTTTATGACTGTGATTACATCTATGGACTTTTGATAAACACAAATTTCCAGTTTTGTCTATTAGGGTATAATCTCATCATTTATTTACAACATCTTGTTTTTCATTTATAGTATTATTGTTATCATTATGTTTCTTAATTTTCGTTTTCTTTTTTAACATTTTTTCAACTTCAGAAGTTTTTAAAATCCCCAGTTTTAAATTGCTTACTTAGCTTTTTATTATATTTAAAGGTGTTTTTATTGCTAGACAAATTTCCATTATACCGTCATAGTGGTATCAATAAATAGATAATAATCAATAAGAAAATTGGTTTCAGAACATAAGCGCATAAAATCACAAACAGTGTTTTGTTTAAACCAAATTGCTTGATTGTTGAATCCAGCTTCTCACCCTCTAACCTGCTTGCAACTTTAGAGACAGACGCGGCTCACCTCTCTACCAAACACAGGACCGGAACCGGCAAGCTGTGACGTCACACGCCATCGCACACGCTGCAATTTCCCCAAACTCTGCAGGGGAACTTCGCTCTGTCCGGACAGACCTCACCCTTTACTTTTACTAGTAAGTCTCAAAAGCGCTTCCTTCAAACTCATACCGAAGTAACTTACGATCATTCAGCAATTACTCCTGACATGTCTCAGAATCTTAGTTAGGTTGCCTTCATATGTAAATGCTCTATTCAACCTATATTCTTAAGAGTTCAGATTCAACACCTAATTGCTGCATAAATCTCATTAACCCTATTTGTTGCCTTAAGTTGTACACTATGTCTGCTGCCACTTATGATTAGATATGGTATGTCTAAAACTTTAACTTGCAATTGCTTGTTGTTTATATGTGGGAACCAGTTTGTCAATACTGAGTGGGGCTATATGCTCTGAGGTCTCAGCCATTGTCACTCCTATCCTTATATTAAAGTGAACTGTATCTAATGATTCTGATCCTTGCTGCCTTCCCTCACTTACACAGAATCACAGATACATTCACAACACTCCTAAACCTGCAGTTGTGGTCCTAAAAATTCCCTCTCTCCTTTACAGGGGTGAGATTACCTTCCACAGGCTGACAAAGCCCTTTTAAGGGCTGGTAAAAGAGCTGATTACTTTGGGGCAATGCCCCGCAAAAAGCCCTTTTAAGGGCTGGCAATAGAGCTGGTTACTTTGGGGCAATGCCATGCAAAAAGCCCTTTTCAGGGCTATTTTTAATTTAGTTTAGGGTAGGGACATTTTAGTATTGTAGGGGTTAATATATTTTATATAGGTGGCGGCGGTGTAGGGGGATTAGATTAGGGGGTAATATAGTTAAAATAGGTGGCGGCGGTGTAGGGGGCTCACATTAGGGGGTATTAATTTTAATATAGATGGAGGCGAGATTTCCGGTGGGCGGCTCTAGAAGATGGCTGCGAGCCTCTGTTGCTCTGAAGAACTCTTCTTCTAATCTAACTTATATTGCCATTATTCTATGCCATCTGCATCTCCCTTGACAGAGAAGCTGTCCGGGAATTTCAAGCAGATAGAAATATTTCATTCTTTTCTTCCACGCAAGTCAACTGACTAAAATAGAACCCACAAGGGACTTTGTACAGATTAAGTGCAGGACCGCTGCTTCGGGGAAATGGAGTACAACGTGGATGTGCAGATACTTGCAGCTCCCCAGCCTCCACTGGATCAGACCACCGTTATAATAACGGAAGATAGCCAGATGCAGGATATCCTTTCTGCCCTGAAAATTATACTGCTCCCAGAGCTCACTAGACTGGAAATAACTATGCAGCGTGTGTTGACTGAGACGCGGGCTCCCGAGTCGCCATCTTTATTTCCTGAGCTTCACCAACTGCCAGAAATACCATACCGCGAGGCTGCTAAATCGGTCACAATTTGGAGACACCAGGAACAAGAGGAGGAGGGCCAGGGAGTTGATGATGCCAATGTGCCCTTTAAATCAGCGGGGCCCTTTCCCCGCACAGATCAGCTATAGAATATATAAAGGGATCACCAGGGAAACATGTGGCCAATCATGAAGGATGGCGTCTTGGGTCGAGTGATGTGGAGCTGCAAAAGTTGTATACAACACTACCCTTCTCCTCTATGCAACTGCCGTATTGTCAGCTTGCCCTAGATCGTGAGTCTACTGACGCTCCCGGTGCACCCGTTACTGCACAGGACAACCGATATGAGCACCATACAGTACATATAGGGTTGCAGGCCTGCCTGTACAGCCGGTTGACAAACCTGGGTCTGACGGGTCGGTTTATGTACAGATATTCTGGCCTAACACTCTGTTTTTTCCCGGCAACCATCTACATCAAGGGACTTGGCAGATAGCTTTAAGGGAGAGAGCACTAAAACCCCACTGCGCCATAGGAATCGGTTGAGAAGTAGATTCATGGAATCATATCTGGATGCGCTGCTTGGAGACGTGGGGTTTTCTCTCTGAGTGCAGTCAGACTTATTTTGGCCTCTAATTATCATGCTATGTTTCTTTACTATGTTTGCTTATTTCCCTACACCATATTTATAATTAATAGCTTGCTCAGGTAACACAGCTAGCAGCGTTAATGACTCTTATCAACAAAATAAGTTTAGGGTTTATTATTCTTTTTGTTCATTTGCTTTTGTTTTCTACAATGTACAGTAAGGTTAACGCTAGACTGATTGGGGTTTATGATGACATCGACATGGACTGTGGGTACACTGTGAACAGGGATATTCATTTGTCTCTTCATTAACTAATTTAAACCATACCAGCAGAGCCAGAGATGACTTATACGCTACCTGGAACAGCCTTACGTGCAAGAACCATTATGACTAATATAGTTGCTAGGACGACTGTGGGAGTTGGTGGAGAGGTGAAGAGTATATTAAAGCTGGTATTAGGCTTTACTGTCGCATAGCAGGCATCATACAAACTTTACACAACCATTTGACATTCTGCTTCCACAATTAATGTACCACAATATATGAATCTGCTATTCCCGGCTCTGCATATAATTTACTGCTGAATCGCAGACATTCTCTGACCTAAAGGATCCCTTTAATGATAAGTTTATTGCAGCACTCAC